>NC_090647.1:471458084-471754640 GCF_040937935.1 Hyperolius riggenbachi
TGTCTGTAAGGTCGCTTTTACATCTATTTTTTGTATTGCAATGGGGATGCAATGCCCCTGCCGTATCCCACTGCAGTGGGCAGGGCCACCAATAGGGCATCACAGGGGGGCCTGGTGCACGGGGCCCGAGTGTGTCTGAGGCCCAGTGAACAGCCGTATATACACAGCTTTTTTCCCCTCCCTGGCTCCCTGTTCTGCGATTGAGTTGGTCGGAGGGAAGAAGGGGTGGAGAATGGGCCCCTTTCCAACTTGATGTGCCACACACTGCCACCGCACTGCCTCCCCCTCTGATCGCATGTACTGTAGTCCCATAGAAATTTCTATGGGACTACAGAAAATGGCCACCGGAGTCCGCAGTTGCAGACAGATTTTTTTCCAGTGGTCATTTCAATGTTGTCCCATAGCAATTTCTACAGGGCTACAGTACTTGCAAGCAGAGGGGGAGGCAGAGCCATGGCAGAGTGTGGCACATCAAGTTCAAAGGGAGCCCTGCTCTCCGCCCCCTCTTCCTCTCTTTAAAGGGGAACTGAAGTAAGAGGTATACGGAGGCTGCCATATTTATTTCCTTTTAATCAATACCAGTTGCCTGGCAGCCCTGCTGGTCTATTTCTCTGCAGTAGTATCTGAATAACACCAGAAACAAGCATGCAGCTAATCTTGTCAGATCTGACTTTAAAGTCAGAAACACCTGATCTGCTGCATGCTTGTTCAGGGGCTATGGCTAATAGTATTAGAGGCAGAGGATCAGCAGGGCTGCCAGGCAACTGGTATTGCTTAAAAGGAAATAAATATGGCAGCCTCCGTATACCTCTTACTTCATTTCCCCTTTAAAACAACTCAACCCAGGATCGGCTCTTCAGGGGGAGCAGAACAATCTACCCTAAGGGCCCATTCACACTAGAAGCGTTTTTCTGAGCGTTTTGCGATTGATTAGCGTTTTGTAAAAGTGTTCCCATTCACTTATTAAAATCGCAGTAAAAATCTTGGTAAAATCGTTGCGATTTTGCAATCGCGTCCACGAAAGTCGCTGCAATTTTTCCACGATTTTTACCGCAATTTTAATGAAAGTGAATGGAAGCGATTTAAAAAAACGCGAATCAATTGCAAAACACTCAGAAAAACGCTTCTGGTGTGAATGGGCCCTCAGGGCTCTTTCACACTACAGGCAGCGGTGAAAGGCTAAAACGCTGCGTTTTGGCTGCAGGCGTTTTGAAGGCGTTTTGAAGGCGTTTTAACGCCTCTACATTACAGTCAATTGTAATGAGAAACGCCGCGGTAGGCCCAGAAAAAGCGCCTGGGAGCGTTGAAACGCAATGCTCCAAAACGCAGCGTTTAGTGTGAATGGTAAAATGAAAGTCTATGGACTTTCTTTTACCTAGGAAAACGCCAACTTCGGCCGTGGCGTTAAAACGCCGAAAAAGCCCTCTGGTGTGAAAGGGCCCTCAATGAGACTTCCGCACACAGCCAGTAAAGGTCAGTGTTTGGCGTTCAGGGTGAAGAGTTGTCAGGAGTTTCTCCTTAACCAGCCCACTCTCTTAAACTTTCTCTGCTCTACACTCCTCTCTATTGTCCACTGCCATAGTCAAAGTCTAATGTCCTATCATATTATTATTATGTATTTATATAGCACTGACATAATTTTTCTTTTATGGGAAAACAGTGTTTTCTTGGGGACAGGGGGAAGTGAGAGGGGGCCCAGTAAGTTTGCCCGATACGGGGCCTTGGCAGTGGGAGCCAGTCAGTGTTTGTGTTATGGCAACCATGTGCAGCACACACATCAAGAAATTATGAGTTTAATAAAACAAGCAAAAGCAAGCACTGTATTTTTGGGACTATAAGACCCACTTTTTCTCCCCCAAAAGTGGGGTTGAAAAGTCACTGCGTCTTGTAGTCCAAATGCAGGAAGTTCCTGACTTGTGAACGCCTGCCAATACACAAACCTCCAACCCGCCGCAATGTTGGGGACTCCCTGTACTGTGCCCATGCAGAGGACGACACAGGGGGGACAAACTGAGGACATGGGGACACAAAGGGGCATAGAGGAGGACACAAGGAAGACAGAGGAGGACACAGGGAGACACAAGAGGTACAAAGGGGGCATAATCCACAAGAAGCCCCTTCACCATGGATGCGCTAGGTTTAGTATATATTTTTTCCCTTTTTTGTCCTCTAAACCTAGGTACGTCTTATGGTCAGGAGTGTCTTATAGTCCGAAAAATATGGTAAGCAAGAATACTTATTGTCTCTATATAGACTTCTGGTAATCCCCTTGATGGCTGTGTTCAGGTTGGCAGAAGGAGAGCAGCGCAGGAGTGCAGAATGAAAACTAATTTGCATGCTGCTAGTCCACTGGCCAATGAGCATACAGAAGGAGGGGCTTTGCCCAAGCTGTTTTGCTTAGCTGAAGAAGGGAGAAAGGCAGGGCACAGTGCCAATTATCCTGGCTGAATATTCCTGGGCTTTCACAACTGCATGATTGGCAAGTTTCAGCAGGGAATAGATATCACATGTATTGTATTTCAATGAAATGTACTGTATATGTAATGGTCTACCTGGAGTTTAGCTACAAAATGCCTTAATACAAACAGTAAATAAATGTAAATTGAGCTTCTTCCATTTTCACAATGAAGAAGCAGCGAGCTCAGAATAAGCAGCTATAAATTCACAGGACTGATGAAGTGCTATTTCCATTACTTTGCTATGAAGTGAGAGCTAATTCTGTGTGGGCTTCAGTGATCTCTTTTGGAATGTACTGTAATCTATTTTAAATTGTGGTAACTTGTGTTACCCCGCCTGACCTGCCTCTCTCCTGCTGCCCTGTTGGAATGCTCCACTCATCATACATGCTGATAGGGGTGTAACTATAGGAGAGCAGTGCCTGCGACTGCAGGGGGCCCAGAGGCAGGGGTGCTCGGATGTGCCTCATCCACGAATTCGGCAATCCGCAAGGTTGCAAAAAAAAAATCCGCATTCGGCCCCGCTGCATGCGGATTTTCGTCCGCGTCCACGCAACCACGCGGATTTCCGCCTGGAGGCGGAATTTCTTTTAACGTTAATAACAAAGCCCCCATACATGCTACAATCCCCAAAATTGCATGGATTATCGAGGTGATAAGGGGCAACATAACTTCAACATAAAAAAATCCAAATTTTTTTTTTTTTTTTTTTAATGGCTTTTAAAGATAAATCACCACTGTAAATGGGGCTATTAATTGGTAATACGTGGTTTTAAAAAGGGATATACGCGTTAAGCAATCAAAGAGGTGAAGGCGAGTTCCAATGGCACTTGGCGGCGAAGGTACCGCTGGAGGAGGATGAGTGGCTGACGCCAAAAAGGCCCCAGAGAGGTTTTTGTAATTTGTTTTTTGTTTTTTTTTGCAGCAATTAGCAATGACATCGCAGCAGAGTTGTCAGTGGACACGGGCAGTGTGAACGCAGAGTGCAGTGGTGGTAGCGACTGAGTCAGGAGAAGGACTATGAGGGCGGTCAGTTCAGCAGCACAGAAGGACCATGGCAACATACTGGTGGTAGTAGTAGTAGCACAGCGTCATAGTGCTGGCCAAAAAATTAAATGCACCCAGTGACCCGGGCAGTGTGAATGCAGAGTGTAGTAGCGACTGAGTCAGGAGGACAAAGCAGGCGGTCAGTTCAGCAGCTCAGAAGGAGGACCATGGCAACTTACTGGTCGTAGTACCATAACACCGAAAAATTAACCAAGGTAGGCACTAGGCAGGTAGTAACTGTCTTTATAAAGGCAGGCATAGTTAACAACAATGTGCAATGTGTCACTTCCGCATAGTTTGACGCATTTCCGCTAACCACGACTTCAGCGCCGGGCTTCACGAGCGTGAATGCGGATTTCTGTCCGCATTCACGCGAAGCCGAAGCAGATTTTCGTGGTTGAAAATCTATTCACGGCTTAGCGTGTCCGAGGCGGAATGCGTCAAAATGGTCGTGAATCCACGCGTAAGCGTGATCACAACCTGGCGGTGAGCACCACTGCCCAGAGGTGTGGGGAGACCCCAACTACTACTTCCCTCCCTCTGACACTCCAGATCAGGTGTTTTTGTGACTACACTGGTTATGGGTGTGGGGATTAGGATGTCTACACTTGTGGCTGTGAGGGTCACAAGAGAAGATTTGTGAACAGTAAAGGGGCCCCACTCAAGTTTTTGGTGTGTGTGCTGATTCAATAGACTTTTCTTCTGTGTTTTCTCATAGAGCTTTTCACACCACAACAATGAAAATACCTTTTCAGCTCCCAGTAGGTAAGAACACACTCACCAGCTGCCCCAGATAATAGGTTGCCACACAGGTGGAGGTCATTTTGAACGCACTGCGCAGGCACAGAACAGGCCTACGCAGTAGCATGAAGCCGCTTGAGCTTGGTGGCAAAAGCCAAGCCTGGGCAACTCCGTGCTACTGGGCAGCTGCAAGTCACCTGCAGTGTGGCCACGCTCATTTACAGACGAGCAGAGCCTGGACCTTCCAGAGGGTTCCAGTGCTGGATCGGTGGTCTCAAGGAGGATGTGGGAAGCCTCTGGAGGATCTACAGGGTTCCCTCTACCAAGGTAAGTATCTAACATTTGATTTTGATTTTTTTTTACTTTAAAGAGCAGCTGTCAGTCATACTATCTCAGAAAAAAACACATATATAAGTAGATAGATACTTACTCCACTTACATCACATATGCCTTGTTCACATTTTGATTAATGATATCACTATAATAAAAAAAAAAAAAAAAAGAGAGAGAAAACCCTTCTTAGCATTTTCCATTTTTGACTGTCTATCTTGAAGCCAAGCCTGACGCCATTTCCTCCCTTACTCCGTTTCTTCTTCTTTGTCTGATTGTGTATGCATTGCCCGCCCTCCTCGCAGTCTTCAGACACTCCCACCCTGCTCTGTAGTAGGAAGCCAGGATGGGCTTTCGACAGGGCCAGATTTGTACTCTTTACCGCCCAAGGCCACTGTCAGCAGCTTCCCGCCTCTAGTATAGGTAGCCAGATGACCCTTCCCTCTCCCTCCAGTATAGGTAGCCCGCTGACTTTCCCCTCTAGCATAGGCAGCCAGATGACCCCCCCAGTATAGGTAGCCAGATAACCCTCCCTCCCGCCCTCCTTCTCTCCAGTATAGCTAGTCTGATGGTATCTCCCCCTTCCCTTTAGTATAGATAGCCTGATGAACCCCCTCCCTCGAGTATAGGTATACAGGTGACCCTTCCTGCCACCCACCCCAATCTAGCCTGATGTCCACCCGCCTGATGCCCACACCTGAGGCAATCAAGCCTTATTTTAATTTTGAATTTGAGTAGTTGAATACTCGAAAGCCCATCCCTGGTAGGAAGTGAATTGCCATAAATCATCATTGTGCGACTCTGCAGAGCTGTTTATTTGTATGGATCGGATTTCAGAAGCTGCTGCAGGGGGTGAGTCATTTTATCAGCTTCTCCGCACAAGAAATTTTGGCCAATCAGAGAGGAACAGATGTGTGGGAGGGGAAACCGGGAGAGAAAAATGCTTCAGCCAATCAGGCTGCATTAGTTATGTCTGACTGGAAAAGGGGAGGAAAGTAAAGAAGAGAAAAAAAACCTAGCATGCCCTGCAACTTCCTTTGTCCGGCAATGTACCAAATAAGAGCCAGGGGACCTGTGGAATCATGTCCTATGAAGAAGAAAATTAAGAGTGACTTTATACTATTGGATTGCCTGGTTAGCATCCTTACCTGTTTACCAGATAAAAATAGCGAAATGATTTTTGATTTTATGCCTGATAGTTACTCTTTAAACAGGGTTTACACACGGACATAAAATTCAGCAAAAAAATGTGTTTCTTCTTTTTATTTTCTGTACAGTTATCATATTTGCTTTTGGGCACAAGTATTATTGTCCATTTACAAATTACAAGTTCCCAAAGTACAGTTTATCTACACTGAAAGCTGCCATTGTAATGCATTGCATAGCTGCTGTATTTATATATTATAATGTATCCAGTAAGAATATGTCTACTCCTGAGTACACTTTTGGTTTGTATTCAGCTAAGACACTGCTAGCAGTGTTTAATTAATGGTTTTCTTATCAGCTACTATTTTAATCACTTCCTCAAGTTCGACAACTGCCCTAAGCTTTTCACGGAAGTAAAAAGTGCTGTGTTTAACTGTTTGAATGCTGTTCTGCTACCAGTGTTTTTTTCTGGTAATATTTTTTTTTTTTGCTGTAAAGAATCTGTTAGAGCAAAGAAGAAATGCTGCGTTTCATACCACTTTACGATCTCAAAACTTCATAACCATTTAGTAAGGTTCTCTGTGATCACAGATCCTCCCGATTATTGCTCTGTTGGTCTCTTCTACAGGACGTTGCACCAACACAGGCTTTTTCAAGATGGCGGTTACACCCTGTCACTTCCAGTTATAGGAACTATAGGAAGGTACGCAGAGAAGCTGCAAGTGAAAGGACCACTATCCCTCTAGCTTTCCCATAATTCCAGGGCCAGGAGCTGCAAGACAGATGACCACTGAAAAGATCTAAGACCTGGGCACATTCATAGTACCCCCCTTAGGGCGAGGAGAGTATCAGATTAAGGATGAGGAGGACAGGAGGCCATCAGATATTTACTGGAAGGGTGACTACCAGTAAGCTTTTGGGTGGATTCACCACTTGCACCTGTGTGCGCTTATTGTAGGTGTCTGCTTCCTCTGGTCAACAGGGAGCTAGTGGAAGACAGGACACAGGCTCTGTTATTCTGATTAAAGAGGAGCTGTTAGGTATAAGGTCTCAGAGAAAAAAAAACACATATCAGTAGCTAAAGATTGGCTGTACTTACATTACATATGCAATTCACTGTCCACGTTTGGATTTCACAGAATTTTTATATAGTATTTGCAGAGAATGATGCTCCTGACAGCTCATGGCAGGTTCCATGTTTGTCTGTCTCCTATGAAGCCAATTGTGTCCTCATGTCCTCCCTGCTTCCTGATGATTCGACTCAGAAAAAAGACAACACTACTGTGCAGTGAATATTAATTAGCCATGTGGCTAGGAACAATAGCGGACTCATGCAGTATACTCTGCCCAGAGATTTTTCAGTGCTGTGAGCTGGACTGCGTTACAAGCTGTTGTAACATGAGCCTGTAACTTCTCACTAGCAGCCGAGGGGAGGACCCAAGGTGGAAAGAAGCAGCCACAGAATGCTTTGCAGTATGTTATGCGGCCTCTCGGCCTCTTAAGAGCTTGGGAATAACAGCCTTGCTGTTCAGCACACATCAAAAGTAAGAGAGATTTTTAACTTCAGTATTGTCTTTTTGGCTTCCTTCTAAACTGTTTAACACAGGAGAATAGAGGTTTAAATTAGCTTCTGCAGCCTGACAGTTACTCTTTAAGCAGCTTGTCCAACCATCTTCTTCTTCACAATTCAATCTGCAGCACTATCTATCAGTGGCATAGCTAAGCAGCTATTGGCCACAGTGCGAGTTTTACATGGGGCCCCTTTAAATACTCTATACAGAATTATAATTGATATTGAGCACCAAAAGCTACCAAGGACAGTGTCAGAGACATGTAGTAAGGGGATAAGAACAGTTTGTTAATGATTACCTCTATTGAAAGCATATATTGAGGTGATAATTACTAACATAACACCAATGAAGAGCTAATACATTGGCTGAAGGAACAGCCCCTCTGGTCCAGGGAGCCCGGTGTGGTCGCAACCTCTGCACCAGGGCAGGGCCAAGGCAGAGTCGAGAGAGGCTCCAGCCTCAGGGTGCAGTGTAGGAGGGGATGCACAACTCACTCAGCTATCATTCCTCTAATGTGTTTGAAGCAGAGAGAAATAAGAAAAGGGAATAAATGACTGTGACTGCAATCCAGATAACTAGAGATTAAGGTGTGTGTGTGTGTGTGTGTGTGTGGGGGGGGGGGGGGGGGGTTGGAAGCTATTGGGGCGCCTCTTAGTCTAATAGCAATCAGTGTGTGCCGGCTGGGGTGGGAGGGATGGAGGGGCGCACTTTGGTGTCTCAGCCTTGGGTGCTGGAGGACCTGGTCCCGGCTCTGCACGCAACTGTCTATTTGAGTCTAAAATGTGTTGATAGTATGGTTATCTAAAATTATTTTACCAACTCCATATTTTACTTGAATTAATGAGGCACATCAATAATAAAAAAAAATAATACTTTTTTTTGCCTACTATGAATAACAAATGTTCCTCTAAAGCTCTCTTGTGTGAGCTACAGCCTAGGCAAAAAAAATTACATTATAAGGTGTCATTATAAGTGTTTGATGTATAAAGGCTATAGACAAAAATACCATCTGGGTGTGATATACTAAAAAAAAACAGACTTGGTTCAAATATAAACAGGAGCTGGCACAGGGGCAGACACAGGCCCGTGCAGGCCCATGCCCCCCAATGTAATTTTCCCAAATTTAGCTGTCTCTCATTATGACTATGTACTTTGTGAAAATATGCAGAAGATATATAAATACATAATACTATAGTAAGACATTGATTAGACAGTGGTAATATTATATTGCGAGTTCCTCTGTGGACAGTGACATGACTATGTTCTCTGTAACATGCAGCATAGGATATCAATGCTTTATCCTATATTTAAAAATGCTGTGTCCGTGCGTTTGTCGTACTGCGCATGCACAGCACGCAGGCGGACAGCAGAGATCCGGTGCAGGGGGCGGGCGCGTTTGCAGTGCAGGTGTGCGCGTGTGGGGCGGTGTGAGCGTGGCCGTTGAGGAGAGAGAGGAGGTGTGGGGGGTCGTGGCCAAAGCCTAGCGCCCATTTTTAAATGGGCGGGCTTTCATCTAGTTCTAGTAAATACATAATACAGTAATAATATGGTAGGACGTTAGACTTTGTCTATGGTAGGGATTACCATACATTGTGAGCTCCTCCGGGGACGATCAGTGACATAATTATGTACTCTGCAAAAAGCACCGTGGAATATATCAGTGCTGTATGGATACACAGTAATAATAATAGTATGATACTTTTTTTTACCCCTTGAATGTTTGCAGGTATTCACCTATGACACTGCAGCATGAGACATAATGGAAAGGTAGAAAATATGTGCTACATAAATACAGGGCCTACAGATGAAGCATAGGTTCACATGCTTTCATGTTATTGACACTTTTTTGCTCCACCCATGATCTGTTATGACCACACCCACTCGCTTGGGGCCCCCTACATTTATTCTGCACAGGAACAACGCCGTTGGCTTTTTCCACCCATTTTTAGCGAGGCACAAGAAAATGTTACACCAAGTAATCACACTGACGTTGTATGAAAAAATCTCTTGGCAAGAGAAGAGTTACACTGGCACCCACTGTGGCGTGCCACCTCCTTGTGACCTTAGATTAAGTGGTCGGCAAGGCATTCGCTGTTACAATTAATGCCTTGTAAATTAAATAAGAGCGCGGCCAGCTGAGTGAGCGATGCAGCTCAGAAAAGGGGCCCCTCTTGCCAAATGTTCTGCTACGCTCTGCTTAAAACACTGCAGCTGTTCCTGTTTCATTGCAGCACAATCCCATCTTTTTCCATTACCAGCTCTCATCTATAGCATTATTAACCCATTATTAAACACTGAAGAGGTCAGGCAGTGGACTGCCTAGCTCTGTGCACATGGCTTACAGCCATCTTTTTATAGAAATAGGAGTTTGGTGTGCAATAAACAAAAAATGGTTTAATTATTCACCTCAAGCTTTCCGTGAGCTATGCTGGAATCAGCGAATACCTAGGCCTTAATTATCACAAGAATATTTTTAGAGGAACTATGTAAGGTTCAAACTTTATTCCAATCAGTAGCCGATACCCCCTTTCCTACAAGAAATCTTTTGCTTTTCTCGAGTAGATCATCAGGGGAGTATGTGTGGCTGATATTAGGGGCATAACTAGAAATCACCGGGCCCCCCTGCGAAAGTTTGGATGGGGTCCTCCCCCCGGGCCCACTCACGGCTGTTTTTTTTTGCGGAGGGGTCGCAGTATGAGGGGAGAGCGTGGCCACCTACATTGGCAGGGGGGGGGGACACAGCCCCCGCCGCCTCCCTCACCTCAGGCTCTCCCCTCAGCGCTCCCTTCCAGCATGAATTAGTGGCAGCAGGCGACGGGCAGGAACACATACCTCCATCCGCCGTGTAGGTCTGATCTCAAAGTGCTGCACGCTACTTCCTGTTTATACAGGAAGTAGCATCAGGCACTTAGCGAGAGTTCACACACTAAACGCATGGCAGTTGGACTAAGAAACTTCTGCTCAGTAAGTACTTTTGAAAATAAACAAAACCCAGAGAATCCCCCATGATGAAATGGACTACAGTTAGGCCTCATGGTCAGAACCATCAGTTCAAATTTACTGTGTATGACAGTTACTTTCAAAGAAAGTCATTTACAGTAAAGTTTACTCTAGGACAAATGTACATCCTATACATACATGTACGTATGTATTTTAAATGTCAATGCCTTCAATATAATCATGATTTACTGTAGAGTCAATGTACACAGTACACCAATGCAGGGGAGTAACAATAGGGGCAGCAGCCCCTGCACCTGGGGGGGGGGGGCGTTTTGGGGGGAAGGAGGGGTCGCAGCATGAGGAGAGAGCATGCCCACACATCGGTGGGGAGGGGGGACAGCCCCCCCCCCCCCTCACCTCGGGCTCTCCACTCAGCACGCTCCTCTCCTGCAATCATCAGTGGCAGCAGCGGCGGGCAGGAAGGAACACATACCTCCATGCTTTCCACAAGCCAGAGGTTCCGCTCTCTAAGTGTCTGACGGTACTTCCTGTTTAAACGGAAAGTAGCACAGAAACTTAGAGAGCAGAACCTCTGCGGTGGATTGAGGTATGTGTTCCTGCTGCCGCTGCTACCGCTGATAATTGCAGGAGAGGAACGCGCTGAGGGGAGAGCCCGAGGGGGGGGGGGGGGGACACTGTCCCTTCTCCCCGCCGATGTGCGACCATGCTCTCTCCTTATGCTGCGACCTCTCCTGCCCCCAAAACGGCCCGGGGGGGGGGGGGGGGGATAGGGGTCCGGGAGGCAGTGATTTATTTTGCAGGGGGATCCGGTGATTTCTAGCTGCGCCCCTGCTCCAAAGGTCAGGGACGTGAGTCCTAACACCTCATGCCAAAGTGGGCATGAGGTGTTAGGTCTTCCTCTGCTTTGGACTGCAGGGGACACCATACTTATGCCCATGTCACTCTGGCATTAGTGAGAAGTCGGAATTTAGAGAAACTGATACTGTAATATTTCATCCTCTGCACTGCAGTCACACACACTTCCCACCAAGTTTGCCTCCGGATATATGAATACCCTACATTCACAATTATAAAAGCGGAGCTACAAAAATAAACGCAAATGTTGCAATAGAATATTGCTTGTGTCAGTCACATAACCTACTTTATCCTGACTGCATCAATCTGTCACATTCAGTAAATTTGTACTGATGAGCTATGTGCAAAAACAAAAGGTTTCATTGCGCCTCTAGATGGGTGAAATATGCTTCAGCGTTCTCGCAACATAAAATCTGTTATTAACTACAAAAACCGCAAGTACGTTAGGAGGAGCTCAGTGTCTATTGTGTATTTTAGTAGCTTTATTTGACTGTGCTAAAAATCACTGCAGATCTTTTTCTGCATCTTTAATTGTTATCATAGACAGATTAAAAATAGCCCAGGTAGGTTCTTACTATTCTTAATATTTCTTAATAATATTACTATTAATATTACTTATTAATATTATTATTCATTATAATAATAATAATTATTATTATTATGTTCTTAATATTACTATGCTGATGATAGAACAGCTGTAGAGACACACACTAGGACGTTAGATCTCAATTAGATTAATAGTAGTTACAGAGGGCCCAGCAGAATAAAAATTAGTAGTCTATTAACCACTTGAGGACCCACCCTTTACCCCCCCTTAAGGACCAGCGCTAGTTTGATTGATCTGTGCTGGGTGGGCTCTGCAGCCCCCAGCACAGATCAGGGTGCAGGCAGGGAGATCAGATTGCCCCCCTTTTTTCCCCCCTATGGGGATGATGTGCTGGGGGGGTCTGATCTCTGCTGCCTGCGAGTGGCTGGCGGGGGGGGGCACCTCAAAGCCCCCCTCCGCGGCGAAATGCTCCCCCTCCCTCTCCTACCTGGCCCCCTTTGGTAAGCCGGGCTGCACAGGACGCTATCCGTCCTGTGCAGCCAGTGACAGGCTGTCTCCTGTCACATGGCGGCGATCCCCGGCCGCTGATTGGCCGGGGATCGCCGATCTGCCTTACGGCGCTGCTGCGCAGCAGCGCCGTACAAATGTAAACAAAGCGGATTATTTCCGCTTGTGTTTACATCTACGATGGCGGCTCGCAGGCTATTCACGGAGCCCCCCGCCGTGATTTGACAGGAAGCAGCCGCTCGTACGAGCGGCTGCTTCCTGATTAATTAGGCTGCAGCTGGCGACGCAGTACTGCGTCGCTGGTCCTGCAGCTGCCACTTTGCCGACGCACGTTATGAGTGTGCGGTCGGCAAGTGGTTAAAACCAAATAAAAAACTGGGGGACCGGGGTGTATCCGTCTCCCCGATATATATGACACAACCACCATATATGTTATCCAGAAAAATATATATTTAATTAGTACTCCACATAAAATTATGCAACACGTTTCGCGGGTCCCAAGCCCGCTTCCTTAGGCAAATACAAGAGCAGGAGTAACTCCGAGGTTGTGCAGATACGCGTTGCATAATTTTATGTGGAGTACTGATTAAATATATATTTTTCTGGATACCATATATGGTGGTTGTGTCATATATATTGGGGAGGCGGATCCACCCTGGTCCCCCGATTTTTTATTTGGTTTTAATAGACTACTAATTTTTATTCTGCTGGCGCCTCTGTAACTACTACAAATATCATTATCCACCTGGTGGATGGGTGTGTACACCCTTATTTTTCTTCTACGGAGAGTGACTTCTTAGCCTGAGTGGGGACAGGCTTAGTATCCCCATATGCGATTGGAGTGGTTGCCTGAGGTCGGCAACCCAGACTTGTGAGTATATCCATATCTGCTGTACAAATGTAAGTGTAAGGAAACGCGGAAAATCAGCCGCCTCTACTCAGCGTGAGGCGGCTGTTTCCATGGAGGGCATGGCGGAACGCGGAAAAACCCCCGCGTAGCACGCAGTGCCCTGCTGCTGACATTTTGACCCAGCGCGGGGAGGCCGCCACCAGTGCGGATAGCGGTGCGACCAACCCCGCGCATGGGTCAGCAGAGACATTGCAAGGCAGTGCGAGGGTGGCTGGGACTGATAGTCCACCTAGGTTCAGAGTGACGCGCGTGCGCGCGGAGAGGAAGAACTTTTATGACAGTCAGAGAAGGGTCAGCTGACCAGGCCGGTCAGCTGACAGTCACAGCAAGTTTCATTGGTCCAGCAATTAGGGGAGGTGCTAGAGAGCACTAAGGTATATATGCTGGGTGCTGGTCATTCTCTGGTTGTCTGGCGTTGCGATCACAACGTGGTAGCACTCAGACCTTGTTCGTATCTGTGTTCTAGCATAGTTTCCAAAGGTGTTGACATCAAGGCGTTCACACCTTAGCGTTAGGAAATTATACTGTATTATTTGTTATGACCTTCTGCCTGCCTGACTATTCCTTTGATCTCTGATTTTGTACCTTGCTATTTCTGATTACCTGTTGCCAAACTCTGCTTGTTCCTGGACTCTGTATCTGCCTCCTGATTCTGTACCCTGCTATTCTGATACTCCGTTGCCAGGCAATTTCGCAGCAATCACGTTTTAGTGCTATAGAAGTGCAAAACTTGATCGCTAAAAAAAAATCGCCAGGTGTGAATGGTCATTTTTTGGCGTTAATTGCCAAAAAACGCTAGAGCAAAACGCTACCAAAATCCCTAGCGTTTTGCGATCAGCGAGTGTGAAGGGGCCCTCAGATATTGCAACACCACTGTGGTTTGAGACATTACCAATACTGGGGCATGTTCATATGTTAACTTACGTTAGAATAAATGTGGCCATACACCATACAATTGTTCTCTCTTCAAGAATTCCCCTCAATTTTTTTTTATTGATTGTAACATTTAGCCAAACCTGAGCAATGTTTCACACACGTGTACATTTTTTTACCAATTATGAAAAAATTTGATTGAAAACTTTGAGAAAATAGCTTGGGTCTGTACATCAAGACATTGGCACTCTACCCTACACCATTGCATTTTCATAAATATTGATCAGAAAAACCACCACTCCCACTCAACTAAAAAAGAAAAAAAGCTTTACATTTTTCTGTACAACCATTTTTATTGAATTGCAGTAAAATTGGATCATTTAATTGTCTCATGTGTGGCCACCTTTAGGGGGACTAGGAGGAGGTCCCTGCCCTTGCAAGCTTACAATATAGAGGAAATACATAAGATGTGCAGCGATTGCAAAATTACAAGTGAACCAGAGATGAAGCACCCTCATGCATTTTACCATATATATGAGTGGGAACATTAGAGAAAACACCTACCCTGCTCTTAGTTTCATCCTCACTGCTAAAAGTGTCTGTTAGCAGCTGTGATAAGAATCCCCGACTGAGCATTCAGTCTGGCTTTGCCGGGAATGATCATAGCTGAGTCATTATAGCAGAGCCACAAGGGGGCAGGCTTGGGCTTGAAAAGACACCAGAGAAGACAGACAGCTATAATCTTTCTGTAGCAAAGCTAGACTGAGTGCTCAGTCGAGGATTCTTATCAGAGGTGATAACAGTCAGATTAAACATATAATTCAATTATGCTGCTGCGCTCTCCAATCCAGATTGTTACCACCTCAGTCTTTCAGGTGGATCTTAAGCCTGTCAATATCAATATATTCACTTGTTCACTCCAATCGTGCAACACCACCCGTTGATCGTGTTCCTGCACCAAATTACATGCCACACTGCTCACCAGATGCAGCCCACCTCTATGCACAGGTGGATATTGCACTTTTTTACTCCAATAACTCCACACGATCCTCAGTGGTTCAAACACTCCTCTAACAAAGGCTTTCCATTTATTTTCACTAAAATTGTAGCTCAAAACATAAAAACATAAAAACAAAAACCGCATATAGCGTATTACTGATAACAATGCTCCAGTGCGCAGCCAAAATATTGCACTTACGCCTCCTGAAGCTTTATGCGCATATTGTACAAGTGGATGTCAATGCCCATCCGTCTGGCTCCCGGGTCCGCTCCGAGACTTCCGCGTCCTCCCGTTCCGCCTTCACGTTTGCCCGCAGGGTGTATCCTAATGCTCTTCCTTGTTGACCGGCCGGTCCATGCGCCTCTCAACCTAAACAACGTCAAGCGTATAGCTCCGCCCTACGCTTGACGTTGTTTAGGTTGAGAGGCGCATGGACCGGCCGGTCAACAAGGAAGCGCATTAGGATACACCCTGCGGGCAAACGTGAAGGCGGAACGGGAGGACGCGGAAGTCTCGGAGCGGACCCGGGAGCCAGACGGATGGGCATTGACATCCACTTGTACAATATGCGCATAAAGCTTCAGGAGGCGTAAGTGCAATATTTTGGCTGCGCACTGGAGCATTGTTATCAGTAATACGCTATATGCGGTTTTTGTTTTTATGTTTTTATGTTTTGAGCTACAATTTTAGTGAAAATAAATGGAAAGCCTTTGTTAGAGGAGTGTTTGAACCACTGAGGATCGTGTGGAGTTATTGGAGTAAAAAAGTGCAATATCCACCTGTGCATAGAGGTGGGCTGCATCTGGTGAGCAGTGTGGCATGTAATTTGGTGCAGGAACACGATCAACGGGTGGTGTTGCACGATTGGAGTGAACAAGTGAATATATTGATATTGACAGGCTTAAGATCCACCTGAAAGACTGAGGTGGTAACAATCTGGATTGGAGAGCGCAGCAGCATAATTGAATTATATGACCCAGTGATTGGACTTTTTTCTGCAGCGATCCCATAAACTGTTTGTTGTGAACGGACTGGTAATCACTGTGTGTATTTTGTGGCGCGGTATTGTATGAATTGAT
This sequence comes from Hyperolius riggenbachi, assembly GCF_040937935.1. NCBI lineage: Eukaryota > Metazoa > Chordata > Amphibia > Anura > Hyperoliidae > Hyperolius > Hyperolius riggenbachi. Next base: position 471,474,108 of record NC_090647.1, read on the forward strand.
TAGTCAGATTAAACAGAGAACAATGAAACAAAGAGCAGATTAGGGGTTTACTGTCATGTTCCCACTGATTTATAAGGTAAAATACATAAGGGTGCTTCGTCTCTGGTTCTCTTTAACCTATTTTGGTTTCTGGACGTAGAAACTACGTCCAGAAACCATGTGCGCTACCGCGCGCCCCCGCGGCCGATCGCGCGCGTGCACGCGCACTCCCGGCCGCGGATTCGGTAGTCAGGGAATCAATGTATCGGACTATGAAGTCCGATCACTGATTCCTCTCCCCCGCTGAAAAAGCGACATCTTCTCTCGGAAGCTGCGCCTTTTCTGGCCATTCACTTCCTGATGCGCCACTCTAAGCGTGTGTTACGCTTAGAGTGACGTCATGTAAACAAACTCATGGCCGCCATCTTGTGGCCAAAAAGTAATACTACACCTGAAAATAGAAATGAATTAAAATCAACACACATTTACATTATAAATCTATTGTTTACCCCCCACCCTCCCAAAACTACCCAAATAAAATGTTTACCATAAATAAAAAAAACCATTACAATAAAAAAAAAAAACATGTAAATATTTACCTAAGGGTCTAAACTTTTTAAATATCAATGTAAAGATGAAATATTTCTATATTTTTTTTATTTTAAACTTGTTAATAGTGATGGATGCAAAATGGAAAAAATGCACCTTTATTTCCAAATAAAATATTGTCGCTATACATTGTGATAGGGACATAATTTTAACGGTGTAATAACCGGGACATATGGGCATATACAATACGTGAGTTTTAATTATGGAGGCATGTATTATTTTAAAACTATAATGGCTGAAAACTGAGAAATAATGAATTTTTCCATTTTTTTCTTATTCTTCCTGTTAAAATGCGTTTACAGTAAAGTGGCTCTTAGCAAAATGTACCCCCCAAAGAAAGCCTAATTGGTGGCAGAAAAAACAAGATATAGATCAGTTCATTGTGATAAGTAGTGATAAAGTTATAGGCTAATGAATGGGAGGTGAACATTTCTCTCGTGAAAACCACGGAACCTGAATGGGTTAAGTGTGAACCTTGCCTTAGAGTTGGGGCTTCACTGGAAAAAAAAGTCAACATTTTAACCAATTTGACTAGTGAACAGTATTGATAAGAACAAGGACCAAATTTTTCTGCCAGTCAATGAAAATCTAAGCTTCAGTTTCAATTTACCCAAATTAATGAAACGGCCCTTTTCCATTGGCTAAAGGGATGTGATGCGACTATCGCGTCACATCTCATTACTTCCGCTCCCGTTTGCGTCACTACCGCATTGGGTGATGCGGAAGTGTATAAGACAGGGGTGCCCACTCACAAGCTATTTTGAAGATTCCCGAGCTTGAGAGATCTACCAACATTTAAAATAGCCAGGTATAGGTGCCCCCAATATAGGTAGCTAGGCATAGGTGCCCCAATATAGATAGCTAGGCATAGGTCACCCCATATAGATAGCTAGACATAGGTGCCCCCCATATAGATAGCTAGACATAGATGCTCCCCATATAGAAAGCTAGGCAGGCATAGCTGCCCCCATATAGATAGCTGGCATAGGTGCACCCCACATAGCTAAGCATAGGTGCTCCCCATATAGATAGCTAGACATAGGTGCTCCCCCATATAGATAGCTGACATAGGTGCTCCCCGATATAGATAGCTGGCATAGGTGCTCCCCGATATAGATAGCTGGCATAGGTGCTCCCCCATATAGATAGCTGGCATAGGTGCTATTCCATATAGATAGCTGGCATAGGTGCCCCCATATAGATAGCTAGGCATAGGTGCACCCCACAAATAGATAGCTAGGCATAGGTGCACCCCACAAATAGATAGCTAGGCATAGGTCCCTCCCATATAGATAGCTAGGCATAGATGCTCCCCATATAGATAGCTGGCATAGGTGCTCCCCATATAGATAGCTGGCATAGGTGTTCCACATATAGGTAGCTGGCATAGGTGCACCCCACAAATAGATAGCTAGGCATAGGTGCCTCCCATATAGATAGCTGGCATAGGTGCTCCCCATATAGATAGCTGGCATAGGTGCTCCCCCATATAGGTAGCTGGCATAGGTGAACCCCACAAATAGATAGCTAGGCATAGGTGCCTCCCATATAGATAGCTAGGCATAGGTCTCCCCCTCCCTCCACCAGCCGCCGCTCTCTCCACATTGTCACCCCCTTCACTGAACCTGCATGCCCAGCGGGGCATGCAGCACTGAGACCTCAGATTAGTAGCGACCAGCAGTGGATAGGAGAACGGAGGGTAACGGCGTGTATACAGGAAAAGCCCTTACCCACCGCTCTCCTCTCCACTACAAATCACCGCTAATCAGAGGTCCCAGTGCTGCATGCTCCTCCGGGCCTGCAGGGTCAGCGATGGCTGACAATGTGGTGGTGTGGGAGAGCGGCGGACAGGGAGGAAGGAGGTGGGCAGAACGCGGCTGTCGCTTGCCGCGCCTCTCCCTTTGCCTCTTGTAATTGACTGTGTGTTGCTCTGCGTAGGGCAGCAGAGCAGCACAATTAGATGGTACACCGGTGCTGCATAGTCACCGTCTGGCGTACTATTTTAAAATGCCGACCGCGATCTACCCAGCAGTCCTTCGACGTATTGGGCAGCCCTGGTATAGGAGGAGGCAGCGGGCAGATGCGGCTGTGCAAGAATCTGCAGCATGCTGCAGATTCTCTGATCGCTCTGCATAACCAGCACATAATTCTCCCAGCACACTCTTCTACTGCCGTGCATTGGTTACAGTACAGCCTCAATGCAAAGAGTCTATGTAGCCGCATTGCGTGTAATGGAAACAGGCCCAAACCAGAGCTGTTTCTGGACACAGGCCACCCAGGCAAGAGTCTGGAGAACCTTGAATGGTGAAGGAGCTTAGTGCTAACTTTTTTAAAATGTATTTTTTAAACAGTCAGCTTAGGCACCAAAATGGCTAAACCTTTGAACTCTTCTCCCCCATTCCTACTATGTTTTGACACTGCCTAATTAATTTTAGGATTAATTAAAATTTATGGATGACTTTTATTTTACCGCAGCTGCTAATAAGCAATATATGAAATGCAATGCACCATGTCAAGAATGTCACCCATTAAATAATGTACAATGTCTTACAAACCTCTTTTTTCATTAAAGCCATCAAGTGCTGCTCTTGTAATTTCCCATGCAAGTGTCTGCTAGGTAGATCTCTCTTGCTGGCAGCCTTCTGTTCTGTTTTAATGAAGATAAAATATAATGTGCTTTAAAGTTTACATCTCCTATGAGACTGTCTGTGAAGGCCACAGCGTCCTGCTTGCCGTCCACATTGTGTCTGCCGCTTTATTCCACCTGCGAGAGACGTGCGAGCTACTGTCGGCATATCAATTGTACGGCGCTGGCAATTATGTTACGGCTTTTACCTCTATTCAGGGTGATTAACATGTAAATTAAAATAGTGACATTTTGAATGGGGAATTTCACTTGTGTTTAATACAATTGTGCCCAAAGTTACAGTATGTCCCAAAAGTGGGGTTGTCTCTCAGATGTTTGTAAATATTTTAATATATCCTTTCATGGGACAACACTGAAGACACAATACTTTGATGTAATGTAAAATAGTCACTGTACAGCTCGGTCAACATCGCTGGGCCGGGCTGAACAGATGTGAAGTCAGCTACAGGGCCGGCGCTACCATAGAGGCAAAGGAGGCAGCTGCCCCAGGGCCCCAGAGCTTGTAGGGGCCCCCAGTGGCTACAAGAGGGAAAAAAAATTCAAATCGACCTTATAGTTCCTGAGAAAATCGATTTTAAAGTTTCAAAGGAAAAAAAATACACATTTAAAAACCAGCCGACTTTAATGGTTAATAGCAAATCCACCTTAAATTCTAGAAACCCTAAATTTGCAGGATATGTTAAGGAGATCATTGGGAATAGGAGGAAAAAAAATATTTTTCAAAAAGACCTTATAGTTTTTGAGAAAATCGATTTTAAAGTTTCGAAGGAAAAAAGTATACTTTTAAATGCGGTAAATATCACTTTTAGTAGCAAACCTAATGGTAGTGTAATTTTACATATATCAAAATAAAGAGCAATAAATTTCCTGACGGGGTTTCCAGAGGCTCCATACGCAGCCGCAGCGCTTTGGCCAGGGATCGCTATACAGCCACAATATGGCTGTATAAAGATCCCGAGCATTTTTTTCCTATTTTCCCAATTTTTTTTTTTTTTTTAGAGTGTGGGAATTTTTTTTTTTTTTTTAATTATGTGGGGTCCCCCCTCCTGAAACTTTTTAACCCCTTGTCCCCCATGCAGGCTGGGGTAACCAGAATGTGGAGCTCCGACCGATTGGGGCTTCAAACCCAGACTGTACCAGCTGCAAAAAAGGTCCCTTAACCTCCCTGGCGTTCTATTAAGATCGCCAGGGAGGCTGCGGGAGGGGTTTTTTTTAATTAAAAAAAAAACTATTTCATGCAGCCAACTGAAAGTTGGCTGCATGAAAGCCCACTAGAGGGCGCTCCGGATGCGTTCTTCTGATCGCCTCTGGCGGCCAGAAGTAACACGGAAGGCCGCAATGAGCGGCCTTCCGTGTTTCGCTTACCTCGTCGCCATGGCGACGAGCGGAGTGACGTCATGGACGTCAGACGACGTCCTGACGTCAGCCGCCTCCGATCCAGCCCTTAGCGCTGGCCGGAACTTTTTGTTCCGGCTACGCTGGGCTCTGGCGGCTAGGGGGACCCTCTTTCGCCGCTGCATGCGGCGGATCGCCGCGCTGCAGTGGTGATCAGGTAGCACACGCGGCTGGCAAAGTGCCGGCTGCGTGTGCTGCTTTTTATTTGAGCCAAATCGGCCCAGCAGGGCCTGAGCGGCAGGCTCCGGCGGTACTGGACGAGCTGAGCTCGTCCAGACCGCTCAGCAGGCTAATGCCAATTTTTGCTCCGGGGTATCTGTTGGGGGGCCCCCCCAGGTTTGTTTTGCCCTGGGACCCCATTGTTGCTTAAACCGGCCCTGGTCAGCTAGGTACCAATTGTCAGATATTTTTAATATTAAATATACACACCCTATCATTTTTAAATAACAAAATTAGTAGCCATATGTATATGTACCAATAGTAAGGGTTCTTCAGTAACGTTTCTATGTAACTACAAGGTGCTGTGTAAAAGTGTAAAGCTTGTTAATGTTTCCAATGAAAATATCTGAGCAGACTCATATTCAAGGTTAAAAAACAACTTGTTGCAAATGTTAATAATAATAACGGGTTAGCTGTGAACATCTGAGCTGCAATGCATTGTGGTCTAAATCAGGAGGTTTGGCCTATCATCAAGGTTGAACACCTGCAGAAAGAATGGAATAACTGTAGTTATCTGAGTGTCTATGAATTATGGTCTAAATCATAATGTGCAGTCTAATGCATTGCATTATGGTATGAATCAGAAGGCTCAGCCTAATGCAATGTATTGTGGTCTGAATCATTAGGCTTGGCCTATGCAACCTCTAGATTGTAAGCCTTTGGGCAGGGTCCTCCTCCTTTTGTGTCCTACCTGATCATGCACCTCCATTACTGTGAACCCATGCTAGGCATCTGAGTGAATCTAACTTGCCTAATCTCCATGCTCCCCTCCAGTGACTAAGCATTACCTTGTACTGATACTGTGCTGCATGATCTGGTCTTTCTTGTATTCAGGTATTGTCATTTTGCTGTATGTCATCCCCTAAATAGTGTCTGTAACCTTAACTAATGTCCAGCGCTGCGTAATATGTTGGCGCTTTATAAGTACAATAAATAATTAAATAAAAATAAATATATATGCAATGTAAAAAAAACAACAACAAAAAAACAAACTACAAAAATGTAGATTGTTAAGGTAAAGTCTGCATCCTTGAGAACTTTTTAGAACTGCATGGCTCTAAATCATAGGCTTGGAAGGACGCATCTATGCAAAAAGGACGTCGAGGAAAAAAGGGTGCCCAGTGAAGACGAAAGTAGTTTTTTTGGCTTCACTAGCTATATTTCAGCCTATACTCGCACGGAACCCTCCCTCTAATGATACCTAACCTTACCCCTCCCCCCCCCCCCAGCTAATCTTAACCCCACCCCACGGCTAACCTTAAAGGGAACCTTAACTGAGAGGGATAAGGTTGTTTCCTTTTAAACAATACCAGTTGCTTGTCAGTCCTGCTGATCTTTCTGGCTGCAGTAGTAATTGAATCACACACCTGAAACAAGCATGCAGCTAATCCAGTCTGACTTCACTCAGAGCACCTGATCTGCACGCTTGTTCAGGGGCTGTGGCTAAAAGTATTAGAGACACAGGATCAGCAGGAGAGTCAGGCAACTGGTATTATTTTGAAAGGAAAAATCCATATGCTTCTCAGTTTAGGTTCCCTTTAACCTCTCACCCCCATAGCTAACCTTGATCTTCATCCTTCCGCACCAATCTGACAAAAAAATGTGAAAAAAAAACTAATTTTCAGGTGCCTAAATTTCTTTTTTAACCCAATATTTGAATGGGCGTCTATGGCGATGCTCAAGCTTCCGCCAGTAGCAAATTTCCCGAATTGAGGAAGGGATGGGTAAGTGTTTGCATACATTCTGAAGACCACATCTATCTATATTTATTTGAAATGTGCTAGATTTGATTGCTGGAAGAATTAGTCATATCAGTGACTAATTATTTGTCTATGTTCTGTATGTAATCACGAGAATATATTATTTTTATATCTACAGACTGGAAGGATTGCCCTCATTTTATAGAGGAATATAGTCCATTAAATTATTGTCTGTCGTGGAGGTCCACTTCCCGGGATCCACAGAGGATCTAGACCAGGGATTTATTGTTATTATTTAGTATTTATATAGCACCGACATCTTACGACAATTAACTTATCTGTATGTTTTTGCGGTGTGGGAGGAAACCGGAGTGCCTGGAGGAAACCCATGCAGACATGGGGAGAGCATACAAACTCTTTGCAGAAGTTGACCTGGCTGGGATTTGAACCATGGACCCAGCGTTGCAAGGCAAGAGTGCTAACCACTACGCCACCGTGCTGCCCACTATGCCACCGTGCTGCCTATGTCACACCAGTCCTTTGAGGACCGAGGTCCTCACACATTTTTGACACAGCTCAAATTAATTGATGGGTCTGAATCAGGAAAGGCGTGGTCCATCAGGTAGAACACATTCCTCTTTCTCAGTCCATCCTAAACACCGGTATGGATCTGGCCCTCTCAGGGTCACTCTCAGGCCTGGAGTTCGACACCTGTGATCTAGACTGTTTTAACCCTCCTGGCGGTTTGTCAAAATCCGCCGGGGGGCAGCAAATACGTTTAAAAAAAAAAAAGGTCTCGCTACATGATAGCCGCTGCTTAGCGGCATCCCCCAGCCCCTCCGATCGCCGCCGGCGATCGGAGATCAAGAGATCCCGTTCAAAGAACGGGATCTCTTGGAGGGCTTCCCCCGTCGCCATGGCGACGGGGCGAGATGACGTCACCGACGTCAAAGGGGGCTCCGATCCACCCCACGGGGCTGCCTGGCACTGATTGGCCAGGCAGCGCACGGGGTCTGGGGGGGGGGCGGCTGCGGCGGCGCGTATAGCGGCGGATCGGCGGGTAGCGGCGGCGATCGGGCACGGCACGCAGCTAGCAAAGTGCTAGCTGCGTGCAGCAAAAAAAAAAATTATGCAAATCGGCCCAGCGGGGCCTGAGCGGTGCCTCCCGGCGGCATAGCCCGTGCTTAGCACGGGCTTACCGCCAGGGAGGTTAAGGGAGTTAGACTTTCACAGCTCCAATAATGTGGAAACTGATACCATCAGTGGTGTAGCCAGAGATCATGGGGCCCCATAGCAAAAAACTTTCATGGGGCCCTCAGATGGGAGGCACGCTTAAGCTATACCACCTACCCCTACCCTATGGATATAAGTTATTTGGGCAATTTGCATTATCAGAACTGCACATAATTCATGGGCATTGAGACAAAGTTAGAGGTTGGAGAAACACAAGAAAGTTAATGGTGAATACATTAAGTACCCACTGGGCCCCCTATGCTCCAGGGCCCCATATCAGCTGCTATGGCTATTGCTTCGCCCCTGGATACAATCATCAGGGTGGGACTGGTGTCATCTGGGGAGTGGGGGGTGGGTTTAAAATGACACTTCAGGCTGACCATTTCTGTGGCACTGCCGACAAAGGCATTTATAGCAACCTTGAAGCGACCTGAAGAAAAAAGACTCACCTAAGAAAAGAGAAGGCTTTGGATTCCATAGAGCCTTCGCGGCCCTCTCTCCATTTCCTCATTCCAATGCTGTAAATCGTTCAAAATTGAAGCCTTGCCCTTCAGGACTCATTGGAAGGTTTTGGAAACTTTTGCATCCCTGAGTGTTTCTAAAGATGGGCGCATCCATACTGCACATGCGTGAGGCCAGAATTGAGCATGTGCAGTATGGATCTGCTAGGCGTTGGAAGTACTCGTGACCTGAGTACTGAGGGCTGCCTGAGGAGGGGATAAAAATTTAACGGGAGGGACATCGCTGGAAGAAGGACTCAGAGCAAGGACCGGGAAGATTTCAGAGCCTCCCCTGAGTATCTCAGCATTTTTTTTTCCTCGCTTAAGGGTTGCTTTAAGTAAAAGGAGTAAGGAACTCATTAAAGAGGAACTCTCTGAAAGACTTTCAACCTGCTTTTCCACGGAATTTAGCAGGCTACTTAGTGTTCACTGACACACCTAAGGCTTAAGCTGTCCTGACGTCAGCACATTTAAACTGAATGGTGAAAAATGATATACCCACTAATTACTTCACTGTCCAAATCCGATATTATGGTGAACAGAAAGCTATCAGACCGGTCCCTGAAGACAAAGGACTCCTCCAGGATGTTCACATTCTGTTTGCACACTACCTGTGACTTAATATAGGAAATCACAAAGCATATGACAGGCATTTTATGTGTAAACAGACCCTTATGGTCTGTTCTGTTAATTTGACCCTAATCATATGAGCTTGGATTAGAGAGCTTCTGGAACAATTATTATGCTCTATGGAAAAATATGTGTGCAGCAATAGTGGGACCAGAGGTCTCTTGCTATCTATTCTGTATTTCAAAGAAATATCCTTGAAATACAGGATTCTTTTGTTATCAGCAACATGCTGCGAAGGATAACATTTTGAAAACAATCTATCAAGTATTGCCTAAGTGGTACTTTAGTGGATAGCTTTATAGACAAGTTGTTGTCACGCAAGTAAAAAAATGTCCTAACATGCTGTAAATATACTATAATGTCATAACACAAAACAGAAAACCTATACCAGTCATCTTTAACGAGGACCTAAACGTTTCCACTGAAGAGAAGGAAAACACAAATAAACTTACCCTGTTTGTATATAGAGATAACAGCCTGTCTAATTCTCCCTTATCTACTAGTAATAAATCACTGTAATTTGAGCTGTCACCTCTGTCTGATCTGTGCCATGGTTTGTGCTGTTCAGACAGTCTATATGCAAATACAGGAGGTTAACCCTGTACGTTTCCATGAAACCAGGAAATAACAGTTCTGCACCATTTTTGAGGAGTTTCGTAAACAGTGCTGGGTTAAGGTCCGCTTTAAATAGGTAAACTGACATACACAACTACAGTTTATTTTGTAAAATATCAACCGCATGGAATATGAACCAATATACAAACCAGTACTACCCTATTTTGGGTGTTGGACCAAATCGGGGGTACATTATCTAGCCCACCCAAGGGCCAAACATCTTCTGAGGAAGTGAAGTATATCTTCACGAAATGTGTCAAGCTAAGTGTTTAGCCTTGGAAATATTATAGAAAAGTGGTTTACAATTGATTATTCCTAGTGGCTAATATTTCTCTGAAACCACAAATAAGTGTATATAGTCTTACCCCATGGCGTGAGCAATTATATAAATGACAATGAAACTGGGATTGTCAGGGCCCTTTTCCACTGCACAGCTGAATCGCAAATCGCTAGTGATTTTTAAATCGATAGGATTTCTACTTTATCATAGAAATCATGGAAATGTATCTTCCACTATAGTGATTCGATTTGCAATCACAATCGCATTAAAAAAATGAATGATAAATCACAATCGATGGCGTTTGTGATTTGTGATTGAAATTGTTAGTGGAAAAGGGCCCTGAAACGTGAATTATGGCAAAAGATTGTTATGGTTGTTTTTATCTGAAGTCGAGTGCAAAACGATCTTGATTTAAGCCTAGTGGAAAAAAGGCCTTTGTATATAAAGGGATACTTAAGTCAAATTAAAAAAAATTGTTTTATTCACCTGGGGCTTCCCTCAGCCCCCTGCAGCTGTCCGGTGCCCTCGCAGCATCGCTCCGATCCTCCTGTCCCTGCCGGCGGCTGCTTCCGGTTTCGGCGACAGCCGCTGACAGGCTGGGAACGCGAGTGATTCTTTGCGTTCCCAGCCACAAAAGCACCTTCTATGCTGTTATTGTGGCCTTCTTGCCAGGAGGATCGGAGCGATGCTGCGTGGGCACCAGACAGCTGCAAAGGGCTGAGGGAAGCCCCAGGTGAGTAAAACTAATTTTATTTATTTGACTTAAGTATCCCTTGTGTTTAAAATGATTCAAAATGGAAATCAGATCAATAATACACTATATTTGTTATTAAGCCACTTCTTTAATTTTTGGGGACAATTTTATTACACTTTTTAACAGAGGGTAATTTAGACGCTGGCAAAAGACAGAGCCCGAATAGCAAAAAAAAACAAAAACCCAAACCTGTGCAATGCGGCCACCACCAATAGCACCTTAGTGCAACTTACAGAAACATACTGTATACAGCCTTTCTGATGCTGTAGGCACACTTTATTGTTGTACTTTAGGAACTCCTGTGTACACACTGTGCTTCTTTTTTTTTTTTTACATGCAGTACTGGATTTAAGTTTTTAACTATACGGTACATTATTGTGTGAGTTATCCTTTAAAATAGTAGCACGGTATGTCACATGACAGGTGCACATTTGCCACTTCTGGTCCTGAGTGATGTACAATATGAAAAAAACGGGTCAAAAGGCCACAGAATGTGTACTGCCTTGGCTGCTATTAGCAATGCCTTAGGGAACACAATGACAGTGACTGACCTAGAAGTGCACCACTTTCAGGTTCTGTGAGGGAGAATGACTGGATATAAGCACCGTGTAGTCCTTTCAATTTAAGCCTATTACTGTACCTGTGTTATTGCAATGAACCTTTTCATGCTACTGACTTTAGTTAAGCTTAATTGCCTGGCGATTATTCCTTCATAAGAGAACAAGAACCATTGCAAATGAATCATTTCTAGATACTCTGGCATGAAAATGGGAGAAGTTATCAGTAATAAGCTGAGAATTATTTCCATGGTTAATGAATGGGTGATGATTTGTCTGTCCCACATGGTTACCGCAATGGTTTCGGTCCCCGAGCTAATCATTACAGACACGTCAGGAGAAACTAATTCTTTCTCCCTGGATATCATGCTTATGATAAAACCTGCCAAATACATGGAACTTTCCAAACATGCATCATTTCTGAACTATTTTGTTTTCCTACATGCAAAGCAAAAGAGTGCAGTAAAGTACGCTGATAATTGTTCTGTAAGATCTCGCAGCTCATGGAGGCAGAACTCCAAAACCCACGCTGAGGCGCAAGCCTCTGAGTCTCGGCGAAGCTCTGATGTCAGTCGAGCGCATGGCGCTCAGTTCCCATTAGCTAAGCGGCGGACACATCCTTAGTACAAGCTTTGCCGCTGTAAAAAGTGACAGCGTGTATGCACGATGTGTTCGCTGACTTGTTGACACGCCGCCGGATGATTGGTTACTTTTGGATTCCTTTTAGTTGATTGCTTAGTCCTAGTATACAAGTTAGGTGAGCGCCCTCTGTCATCGCCTCTGCTGGGCTCGTTACAGAGATTGCGCTCACAAGTCACAACTGCTATCTTGTGCCGACTTTGTCTGTATCTTGACCAAGCTTATTTTCAGATTGATCTCCTGTTGCCGACTCCTGTTTGTTCCTGACCACACTCTCTGTTGGATTACCCGTTGCGGACTCGGCCTTGTTCCTGGATTTCTCTGATTGCTGCCTGGATCAACCTCTGCTCGTTTAATGGACTATTCTTATGAACTGGACTGGACTGACTCGGATTGTACTGACCACGTCTTTTGAAAAGTGTGCATCTATCTCCAGCCTGCCATTTCTCGGCTATCATCTGGACTGCCTCCAAACACCAGGCCTCAGGTGACTATATCTGAGTTCACTGTGCTTATATTACTCATACTGCTTTGTTTGGTGAAAACTATATGTCAGCCTGTATGCTACACCTGCCTACAGGGTATTGTAGAATCGTTTTAGGTAGGAGCTTAGTACAGGTGTTATGGGCTGGGCTATAGGTCAGTCATATGGGCATACAGCCTGACCTATAGTCATTGACCAGGCAAGCCTGACAGGTTCTTTTCAGTGGCATAGGGATCACCATAGCAGCCATAGTGGCTCCTATTGGGCTCGTGGTCAAAGAGATCAGGTCTTAACTGTCGGGGTGAAAGGGGTCTGGAAATCCTATGGAGATGTCTGAACTGCTGAGTGGCAAGTAGAGTGGAGATTTAATCTCTCTGCACTTTAGCAACGCAGTGCACTTTCACCCTAAGCATCCTGTCTCCATTGCTCCAGTGCCATCTCTCATCATGTGACAAATGGCCACGTACGTTAAGTGATGAGAAATACTGTTGGAGCCATAGGGACTTTTTAAAGAATGTGGATTGAGTCACTGGAGTGTGGACACGAGTTGCTTCTCTCCTACGCTCCACGTTCTCCAGTCTGCATTGAGGTCACATCTCGCTAGAAATACACACAAAATAGCACAAAAAGACCTATTGCTGTTTATTGTGGGACATAACTGGCTACCTAATACTACTATTTGGGGGGGGGGGGGGGGGGGGTAGAGGGCAAAACAACCTAATACTACTGTGAGTAGAGATGTACCAAAACTTTAGGGCTTCCTCTTTGGCAATCTAGTTAGTTGAAATATTCTCAGCCAATGGCCATTCTGTTTCCCTGTTGTGGCTTCTTAAAACCCAGCAGCGTGTTAGTATATCAATTGTATGGAAAACTGTCACCCGGAATAATCTCAATAGGTCATTTTAGATGACAAATATCTATTATAGGGAACTGGGGTCTGCCAACTTTAGACTGAGGTTGCCATTGTGAACTGAGGTCTGCCATGTTAAAATAAGATTTCCTAGTGCAGGATTAACATGGGTGCTATTATACACACCACACTATGAGAAATATTGCCTATCTTTCCACTCTACCTTATTGACAGTATATTTGTCTCTTCAGCACTGCAGGTACTTTGTAGGTGGCTAATTAAACATTCAGAATGCTGTTTCTCATCTCAGTGCTCACTACCTTCAGAGTTCTTGAGACTAATTAGCACATTGATTTGTGACAGCCTAACTTCCGTATAAGATTGCAAAAGAAGTGGCGTTGAGAGCTCTCCAGGAAAAGAGCAAAATCTCCACACTTCTCCCTTGAAATCTATAATCTGGTTCACTTTCTGGATAATTTCTGAATAATTACTCGGCCACTTCACTTGTTCGCATTATGAGTTTATCAAAGACATAATCTGCTTGGAATGCGCCTCAAAGACAACCAGTCGTGTTTTATTGAGGTAGGATCGCCACCAAAAAAAATACTTTTTCAGTTTTGAATAGAGTTGGAAAAGATTAGAAAGCTTGTTGGACTTTTAGTGGTGTGTATGACCTCACTGGGGATTCCCTTCACTTCCTGTTAGAGATACAACAGAAATTGTGTGCAGATCTTCTCAAAGGGTGGGTGACATGTCCGCTGAGAGATTTCACCCAAACAAGGGTCCCATTTTGGGATTGTTCACTAACTACTAATCTGTTACTAACCATTACCGTTCTTTTATCTTTAACGCCAATCACAAGGACAAAATGAGAGGTAAAATTTCACAAATGAGGAGAAAGGGTTCTTGGTAACTCACACACTATCTAAAAGCAAACCTGAATTGGACCCCTCAAAAAAGTAGATTTTTACTTACATGGGGACTCTTTCCTTCTTTCCCTGTAGTCTTTCTAGTCCCTCTGTGTCCCCTCCATTGTGCCACTGGTCCCTCCGAAAGATCTGTGACTAAAACTCTAGCCTCCCTGGATTTTAGTGTCTAAATGCAGTTTAACTTTTTCACAAGCGTTAGACCATGAAAATTATCTCGCTAGATAGATCTGCAGCAGTCCTGCACATTACATATCTCCTATGGGTCCAGCTCGGGGTAACCACTCTGAGCTGCGGATTTCAGGCCCAAGCCTGACTCGGGGTTATCGCTAAGGAGGCTAGTCATGGGCTACTGCGCATGCACAGTCTCAACTCCACAGTTGTGATCCTGTCACCAGGAACATTCTGCGCATGCACAGTTGTCAAAAGAATGCTATTGGGCATGGGAGCACAATTGGGGAGGCTCACTGACAGGACCGTGCATGTGCAGTAACCCAAAACTACCGTGGGCTGGAAAGAGATAAGTAAAAAACTTTTGGGGTCCAATTCAGTATGCTTCGAATAGATATTAAACTTTTTCCTGGAGTAATTTTAAAAAATGTGAACATGGTATAAGCATGACATTCCCCATGGTAAGAAAACTAGAAAACCTCCATGTGACTCTAATAATAATGCAAGAAGTTTTAAATCAGGATGATACCATTTATTGGCTAACTACAAATGAATAAGAATAAACAAGCTTTCGGCCTTGCAGCCTTCGTCAGGTTTACATCCTGTTAGTTTGCAAGCTGGTGGTGCAGACAGCTTATATACATGCAACATCAAAAGGGAAAACAGATATTTTTTTCAAGCATAAATATGTCATTAAGATGCCTTAATACAAACAGACCATCTAAATGGGGTAAGATAAGGATCCTTGTTTACTCTATTGCTTACAGACCTGGTATTAGGATTGACCCAGAGGTATCGTAAATTCTTAGTTCACAAGTTCAGCTAGAGTGGCTGAGACAGTTCATATATCATCAATCTCATACCAATATAGAAAGTTGCTGTCCTTATTCAAACCCTTCTGCACAGCTTTGAACCAATTTATAAATTTTGTTTCTGCTATTAATCGGTCATTTGACGTTTTGAAGCCGCCCTTCAGGGCAGTGACACGAAGATCATCCATGCTGTGTCCGTTGGACCGAAAGTGTGTAGCAACTGGGAGTCCAGATTTCTATATTGGTATGAGATTGATGATATAAGAACTGTCTCAGCCATTCTAGCTGAACTTGTGAACTAAGAATTTACGATACCTCTGGGTCAATCCTAATACCAGGTCTGTGAGCAATAGAGTAAACAAGGATCCTTATCTTACCCCATTTAGATGGTCTGTTTGTATTAAGGCATCTTAATGCCATATTTATGCTTAAAAAAAAATCTCTGTTTTCCCTTTTGATGTTGCATGTATATAAGCTGTCTGCACCACCAGCTTGCAAACTAACAGGATATAAACCTGACGAAGGCTGCAAGGCCGAAAGCTTGTTTATTCTTATTCATTTGTAGTTAGCCAATAAATGGTATCATCCTGATTTAAAACTTCTTGCTTTTACTGATGGCTAACACGGTACAATACCCTACTGCTACTAATAATAATGCAAAACCCACATGGTATGAAAGAGCCCTCAAAGATCATTAACTCATATGAAGGACCGGCTAAGACTCATCTATCAGGGCTTCTACACAATCAGAGCTGGTGGAAGGTAAAGCTCTCACAGTTGCTGCCAGTGGTAATATTGTCTGTAGGCATCAGTAATGTGATATCATTAAATATACAACAGCAATCAATATAACACCCATTGCAATCATACATCATCAGAATCTATGGTGCAAAAAAGGAAAGCAGCGCAGTGTGATTTGCACCTGGTCCACAAATGCACATCATTTACAAGCCACATCAAATTAAGAACAGGCATTTTAAATATATTTCCAATTAGATGCAAATACAAAGCAGGTGCTATTTAATGGTTGCATGCACATGTTAATGTGATTGAGATAGCTTAGTCATCAGTCACACCTACACTCCATTGGGTGATAAATTTAAGGCTCAGTGTTGCATATACTTTCCAATGGCCGTAACATGTTGTTGTCTTAATAAGCACGTTGCTGCCATAGCAGCGAAGATAGAATCTTGCATTGTCATAACGTTGTTTTTCTCTTATGCAGCTAGTCAGGACCTTATGTGTGAAATTCCTAAAAGAAACATATCGGATTACCCCAAAGCAACCAATTAAAATGTACTGTTACCAGCTATATTTGCATTTAGGGACTTCTGGAATGTGAGCGTAAACAAAACATGAAATACTGTTATGGTTTTACTTGCGTATTTGCCGTTGCTTCCTGTTTACCCCTCACAAATGCTCCGTGGTTAGAATGGATATCAAAACTTGGGTGGTAATTTATTTATTTATGCTCCAAATCCTCCCAAACCCCCAGTCCTATTACCTAACCTGACTGTAACCTCTGTCCCTTGTACCTAACCTCTGACCCTTGTACCTAATTTTGAGTCAAAGCATGCTCATGAAAGTCCACATCTTCAGATCCTGGCCCCTGCAGTGCTGGATGCAGGGTCATCTCAGAGGCTTGAATGGAAAAGTGCAGGTGAAATGTGTGTAGTAGTATATTTATATTTGGATTTATGTATGTATATAAGTTCTGTATATTTATTGTGACATTTTTGGCTAGCCAGCAAATTGGAGAGTCCAAGGGAACAGTCAGTCGTTTTTTATACAATTTTTGATGAGTGACATGATGGTGGAGTGCCCCTTTGATATGAACTACTATATGGACATTTATGGCTTAATAACATGTGATGTCCTGCCATGGACACACCCATAGGTATGCCTTGTAGGTGTTCATACATTGAGGGGTTTGTGTTGTCATTGTACACCTGAGGAAGGACTGATAGGTCTGTAACATGTAGTGTATTTTCTGCCATCGCCATTACAAACGTATGAGCAAAGCCAGTGGTGTGCCACCACTTCTTTTACTCATGCAGCTAGATGCAATACTTTTAGGCCAGCCTTTCTCAACTTTTTATCCTAGAGTAACCTGTCAAATAATTTTCTGATCTCAAGGAATCCCAGCATTGGTGGGTGAAATTGGTGGGGATTTATTTTGCAGGTTACATGGTCTTGTTGTTTCGACCCCATTCCATGTTTCATCCTTACAGTGTTTTCTATTACATTAGCACATGTTAATGTTTTCGGCTATAGACCCCACAATTATAGCGTTTCTCTACAACAGTACTCTTTATTACACTACTGTAACATCTGAAACTATGGCGGCTGCGGATAGGCAGGCTATACCCGCAGCCGCCTTTGTTCCCTGTTCACAGGCCTTATCCGTCCCGGCGGCGTTCAGCACGCCGGGAACGGCATTGTCTCTTGGTCATAGGGTCGCTGTATCGCGTGGGCGCGCGCGGAGACAGGACCTTTATGCTGGAAGAAGGCGCGTCAGGAGTGACTCGCGCCATTCGGATTGGCTGATTGCTAGGGGGCATGGCGCTGGGCTCTCCTTGGCTTCTTAAGCCTTCACAGATCATTGGCAACTTGTCTGCTGTTGCGAATACACTCGTGTTAGCGCTCAGACCTAGTGAGGTTCCTGTTTATGATAGATGTACTGTATATGCAGTGTTTGCGATATACATCTATATATAGTTCGTTATTATTACATTGTACTCTGATAACCTGTGTATGATTCTGGCTACTCTCTGACCTTGCTATTGCTAAAACGATTCTGTACCTCTGCCTTTCTGACTTAAGTTGCTGAACCTCTGCCTGATATTAACTACTCTCTCGCCTGCCGATTTTGTACTATCTCTACCTGCCTGTTATCGAACCTTGCCTGTCTGACTACTCTACTCACCAGTGGGCCCTTGCCACTGGTGAGGTGCTCTAGCTGTTAGAATCTACCAGCCCCTCTGGTGAGGTTCAGACTTACTTGCATAGCTCCAGTGACTGATAGTACCTTGCCAGCTCCTCTGGCAAGGTCTAGTTAAACTATTCAGTCATTTGTGCTGTTAGTACCTTGCCAGCTCCTCTGGCAAGGTCTAGTTAAACTATGCCGTCATTTGTGCTGCTAGTACCTTACCAGCTCCTCTGGCAAGGTCTAGTTAAACTATTCAGTCATTTGTGCTGCTAGTACCTTACCAGCTCCTCTGGCAAGGTCTAGTTAAACTATTCACTCATATGTGCTGTTAGTACCTTACCAGCTCCTCTGGTAAGGTTTAGCCAAACTTCGTTAATTCTTTCATTATTAGTACTTTGCCAGCTCCTCTGGTAAAGGTATTGTTATTTGTGTTGGTAGACCCTCCAGCTCCTCTGGAGAAGTCTATACTGTTGCACCAAACACCATACCTTACTCTTAGCTAGCTATACTAGTATTATTGGTGATACTGCAGATCACCACATACTCAGGTATAGCGTCTGTATTATTGGTGATTCTGCAGATCACAAATAATCAGACGTCTGAGTTGCAGCACCCAATCGTTACAACTACCCCTCATAGTGCCGGTCATTATACTGCCCCCCCCCCCCCATTCTATTGATTTTTATTAATGTGCAACTTATTATTCTGACCTCCAATTTAGTGCTTCTTTATACAGTACCCCTAATTATAGTGTGCCCTATTAAACTCCAACACCACCACATTCAGGTCAAGCATACAAGTGGAGAGGACAGAGAGGAACCAAAGAGGTACTTTTGAAACTATCTCAGCCCACCACTCTCATTGGAGAGAGAAATACCAGGGAACCCCTGCAAAGACCTCAAGGAACCCTGGAGTTCCAGAGAACCCTAGTTGGGAAAGCCTACTGTAGGCTAATGGTGGCGTATATATCAGCCCAACATTATTAATGTTTACTAAGAGCAATGACTGGTTATGAAGATGGCCAGCTGTGGACCTTGGATTTTGGAGGATGAGGTATAATCTCATCACCGGAAGTTGTTGGCTCTGGACAAATATAGACAAATATTACTTCTGGTTACACTTGTGGAGAATGCAGGAGTAGGCATACAGGAAACTGCTGGTATTGGCTTATCTGTGGAATCAAACATGGTTTTCAAAGGCAGCTGTTCACTCTTTGGAAGGGCATTGAAATAGCTGAAATTCTTTTCACAGATCCTGAAAATTATGTCAGAAGAGCGGATTAAACACACTTATCAGCAAAGGATCTTCTCTACATCCTAGAACAGAATGTTAATGTCTTGAGCAAAATGTCATTCCCTCCAGTGCTTTACAGCCCCATTGGGATGCTGTCAATCACATGGGGCTCCTGATTTCTATAAATTCTAGGAAGCCTCTCCTTCTGCAAGACCCAGGGTACCTAGCAAGAGATTTGGGGAACATAAATGCCTCTGGATCTAGCAACTGGACTGGAAGTGCATAATCATCGTGTACGCAACCCAAAGTGTCAGATGTGTCTAGGAATGCCATGGAAGCCCTGGGAACAGTAGACGCACCTCTGTTGTTCATCTTGGTAAACAAGCCATTCTCTAGTAATTTTGCTTCCACATTGAGCCATCAAATTTGAGCTTACCAACAACTGTATAATGTGAGGCCATCTGATTAACTGTATTCATACATGAATGTATTGTTTAAGTAGCCATACTTTTTTCTTGCTCAAACACTTTAGAAATGGTAAATATACAAGCGCTACTGTTCCAACTGCGACAAATATCACCGAGTCTTTTCAAAGCAGCTGCTAAGGTAACCACCCCACAATGTGAAACACTGTAAATTGATAGAAGTCCTCAGCGCTTGCAGTATGCAACTGGATTTTCAGATGACAGAGCGCCAAAACCGGTAGGGAAGATAAGCTGGGCATTCTCTGACTGCACTACGGTGTTTTACTGCATACCTGTGTTATGCTCAAGGCAAAGTTTTATTGTTGGGTCCTTGTCATAGCGGCTCATAATGAAAGTGATGTACACTATGTTTAATATTAAAAAATTCCGTGTTTTCAAAAAGCTCCTCATTCTCTGGTTGCTTTTTGTGATGGTCACCAGCTTATTGTCTATTGCAGGTCATCCAGGAATGTTCTGACCAGTTGCATACTGCAAGCCCTGAGGATTTCTATTGATTCACAGTACTCAAACATTTTGACAAACTGACAAGAGCTATCGGAAACAAATATGGCTGTGTGTGGTCATCATCGATGCAGTAATATCTAGCAGTTCATGCTACATTGTGCAACCGCAGATCATGGAGATGTTACACAGCAGTAACGGGACTTTTAAGGTCTTTGGGCATGCAGCAGGCAGGATATCAGACCAAAGCTTTTTAAAGGACAGGTAGGGTTTTTTTTTTTTGAAGGACTAGACCAACATTTTGTAAGGTAAAGACTAGGGTTGGCAGGAAATGGAGGTGGCATGCAGATAGGTTGGGGTGAAAATTAGCCAAGTAGATGCAACAATACCAAAGCAAAGAACACTCACAGGGGATCACTTTGATCAGTCACAAGTCTGGTGCTCTGAGTAACTTTTAAACCAGGAGAAATCAGTGATCTCAGAGGATTGCAGGAACATGGCAGGATGCAGGTACGGGTTCCACACTTATCTCTAGAGGGGCAACAGAAATCAAGGCACAGTTTACAATCTATAACATTGAATGCTCCCCAAGATTAGCTGGCTGGTCTTCTTCACCAACAGACAAAAGATGAGGTCATCACCAAATCTGATTCAGATTGATCAGGTGACTGTAATCGCAGTCTTGCGGGGTTCGGCTATTTGGGATGGACTATGGCAATATAAATGGGCACTCAGCAATGCTGTAGCAGGATTCTGTTAAAGGGGCAGAGCTACGGCAATAAGAATGGATGCTGGGTTATGGTAGATGACCTTTTTCCATGTACAACTAAAATTTACACTAGAGCTAATACCTCGTTTGCTATGTCACCGGTTTAAAGTGTTACCTAAACTGAAAAAGTAGACTTTTTTAGGATTTAGACACTCAGAGGGATTGGATAACAGATATGTAGATAAAGCAATTTTGAAAAAAATGTTTGCGCTCCTTGAAAATGTGACAGATCTTCAGTCCCAGCAAAACAACATATTGAAAACTGTGCTCTTATTTACAACATCTCCTAATAACGCAGCCTTTCTGCAAAAAAACAGAAATTGGCAGCAGTTTGAGTAAAACACAATGATGCACTGCAAGGAGAATAAAGTTCTGTGATTTGCTGGAGGAACAGATACCGTAGAGTTTCAGCACCTTCATTAATGGTATTGTTTTAAACAAAACACGATAACTGTAAGATTGTCAATTTTTTTTTGTTATTCTGACTGTCATCTTTGTGTAATCGGAGTGCCCTTTTAAAAAAATAAATAAATAAAAATTCTTTATTTGTAGAAAAAGGTTGTATACAAACAGACAAGAGTACATTACATTATGTGGGTAGTGCACATTACACTCTACCAGTGATGGCTAACCTTGGCACTCCAGCTGTGACAAAACTACAAATCCCATTATGCCTCTACCTCCCCGAGTTAAAGGGAAGGTTCAAGCAAAATAAAAAAATGAGTTTTACTGACCTGGGGCTTCTACCAGCTCCATGCAGCCATCATGTGCCCTTGTAGTCACTCACTGCTGCTCCAGTCCCCCGCTGGCAGCTTTCCGACCTCGGAGGTCGGCGGGCCGCATTGCGTACGTTTTTACGCATTCCCGCTAGTGCAAGAACATTAACACATACATTTTTACGCATTACTGGTTCAATGCGTAAATTTTTACGCATTAAACCTGTAATGCGTAAAAATGTATGTGTTAATGTTCCTGCACTAGTGGGAATGCGTAAAAACGTACGCAATGCGGCCCGCCGACCTCCGAGGTCGGAAAGCTGTCAGCGGGCGACTGGAGCAGCAGTGAGTGACTACGAGGGCACAGGATGGCTGCATGGGGCTGGTAGAAGCCCCAGGTAAGTGAAACTCATTTTTTTATTTTGCTTGGACCTTCCCTTTAAGCTTAGAGCTGTCAGAGTATTGCAATGCCTCATGGGACTTGTAGTTCCACCACAGCTGGAGTGCCAAGGTTAGCTATCACTTCACACTATAACATGTTTGCAGCTAACCAGTGCTGCCAGGGTAAAGTAACACAAAGACAATATGAAATTGTACACATATCTCATGTCAAAACTGCATAAAAAGCCAGGCATACATAGATGATCACTGATGAGCTAACCTTTCCCATGGCTGCCCGCAGGTGAGCTTGTTACAGCCCTGAATCCCACCACAAAGGGGTGGCTAGGTGATCGGAGTGCCTTTTATGCATCATCTCTGCAAAACCACACATATTAAATCAGATACTCCTTTCTATTAGGGACTTTTCCACTGATTCAGTTTTCAGAAAGTTTACGCTTTGTTGATCGCAAGGAGATGTACAATGGTGGAGGCGCCCAAAAGGTATAAAACAATTAATATAAAAAGGAAAGGTATGGTAAGTTACCTCTCCTGTGATGAAGTAGCACATGGAGTAGTCAAAAACTCAAATGAGATTTTTAAGAGTTTATTGCATAAAAGGTTCAGACAATGCGTTACTACCACTTCATCAGGTCAATAAAAACCATCAAAAGTACCTCTATTAGCAGAAATGTAGTAGACTTGAGCACCTGATGGCAAGGAGATTTGCTTTATCAGGCAAACTGTGGTACTCCGCTTTTACTGCTTGCGTATCAGTTCTGTGCGATGCTCGTTGAATTACAACCACACAGCCTGCTGCATTTTTTGTTTCATTGCCTTTCAGTGCAATTGAATGGGACTTTTCAATCGCTCTATATATTGACTTACCTGGGGCTTCCTCCAGCCCACCGTAGGCCACAAGGTCCCCCGACATCCTCCTGGCTCCTCTCCCGGTCCTGGCTGGTGGCTCCGTTATCAGACAACTTCGGCCCAAAGTCGTCAGGCCTGCTTCCTGCTTCCCCAGTTAGCGTTCTCACGCTGGCTACACGTCATCACGCCAGCAGGCGTGAGAGTCCTGCGCATGCACTGTTCTCCAATATTGAATCGTGCAAGCGCGGGACTCTCACGCCACCCGGCGTGATGGCGCGTAGCCGGCCGGCGTGAGGATGCTAACTTAGGAAGCGGGAAGCAGGCCTGATGACTTTGGGCCAAAGTTGTCTGATAACGGAGCCGCCATGTAACGATTGGTGTCAGCTAAACAGATTTTCTGATTATTGGTGATCTGCAGTATCACCAATAATACAGATGCTATACTGGATTATGTGGTGATCTGCAGAATCACCAATAATGCTGGT
This sequence comes from Hyperolius riggenbachi, assembly GCF_040937935.1. Lineage (NCBI taxonomy): Eukaryota > Metazoa > Chordata > Amphibia > Anura > Hyperoliidae > Hyperolius > Hyperolius riggenbachi. The sequence continues at coordinate 471,497,414 of NC_090647.1, forward strand.
ATAGCCAGACACAGGACTACCAATGTGAGATAGTGTTTGGTGCAACAGTAATGAGGAATAGGAAGTCTCCCGAGGAGCGGGTGATTCAGACAATACTGCAGCCAGTGGACACCTGAGGAGCAGGTGTTACAGACAGTGCTGCAAAGGATATTCACCTGAGGGGCAGGTGATAAAGACTATACTGCAGCCAGTGGACACCTGAGGAGCAGGTGTTGCAGACTGTGCTGCGAGCAATGACCACCTGAGGAGCAGGTGATTAAGATTATACTGCAACCAGTGGACACCTGAGGAGCAGGTGTTATGCCACAGATCCCTCGCCAGTGGCTAGGCCCACTGGTGAGGCAAGAAAGGTCAGACAAGCAGAGTAGGCAACGTACGGACAGATAAGGTACAAAGACAGAAGACTGATTCAATGTTGAGCAGAGATACAGAGTCAGAGATACAGAGATACAGAGTCAGTAAGCAGGAGAATAGTCAATGGAAGCAGAAGGTCATAACAGATAATACAATGAATTAGTACTTTAAGCTATCAACAGAATCTGGCTAAGTGTGGATCCCCAGCTCCGGCTGGTTCTATCACACTTTGGGATCTGACTAGGTCTGAGTGCTCACACTGCAACAGCAGACACGGAGCAACTGACAGACTACCCCTATATATACATAGCAGCTCCGCAGAGCCGCCCTAGTCACTCAGCCAATCCGAGATAGCGTTTGGAGTCAGCTGACCTGGCAGATCAGCTGACTCCCCTTCTATTCGCATAAAGGTCCTGTCGCCTGGCGCGCGCGCACGTAGCCCTCAATCTATGTGCAATAGAAGGACCAGGCAGAGCACCAGCATGTAACTGCGCGGCTGAAGCCGCCGGCTGATACGCGGAGATAGACGCCATGCCGCTTGTCTCTGCGGCGGCATCTCCGCTATCCATTACACGCCAGCTGGGAGAGGAGCCAGGAGGATGCCGAGGGACCTTGTGGCCTACGGTGGGCTGAAGGAAGTCCAGGGTCCCTTTAGGCCAAAAGATGGTTCACCCTGCACCTGCTGCAGTCCAGGGTGGTCTTAGTGCAAATAACTCAGTGGGGGCATGTAATCTGGGCAGCGGCTATTGCCAGCACCCAAATTAGTCACTGAGCGCTGCTATAGCCATAATTCTCATTGCAGCCTATTGCAGCACCCAAATCATTGCCGCAGTTCTTGTGCCGAAATTAGCTGTCTCGCTTAAAGGGTAGCTCTGGTGAAATGGACAGAGAAGAATGTCATGATAGGCTCTGTCTTAATGATGATGGATTGGAGGTCTCAGGCCGTGTCATTTTTTACCAGCGGTACTCTTTAGCTTTCAAAATCTCTTTTATTTTGCAAAAGGAAAACAAAGATTTTACATAGTAACAGACAATGGAGCCTATACATAGGTGCAAAAAGCATAACACATTTTATCAGAGAAGGGAGAACAATCAGTGCTGGTCTGGAGGTACTCAGGAATGTCAAAGGCACTCTGTGCCATGTGACAACAGCTGTAATTATTGCTGAGCGCAGATAGCAATGATCACATAACTCATGTAACTAGGGATGCACTAACTGTGCAACACATGGTACTCGGTTGGCATAAGTACTGGTAATATTATATTAACAGGTGTAAGTGAATCAACCCCAATATCTTATGCAGTTCCTTCTTTTTCTGCAGATGCTGGGCCTCATGAATTATGATATCCAGCATGCAGATCTCCATATCCCTGCCCTTTTACCCCCTCCCAAAAAAGCATAGGAAAAAAAAGTTGTAAGTGAAATTCCATTACACAGGTGCTGCATTAGTCTTCTTGCAATTTAGTGTTATTAGCAAACTTCCATTTCCGTCTGCAGCCAGCTAAGAATTCCCAAAATAGACCGCATGATTAAATTACTCTTCTTTGCAACCTTGGCAATACCCTGTGGACTATGTTTTGAATACAGTTGCTGCCTAGTCTTCTGTAGACAGTTGCAGAGCTTGTTTTTATTTTTATTGATTTATCTGTATAGGCTTTTTGATTAACCAAGGTTAAATATATCACTTTAGGAGGCCTGTTTAGAAGTCTGGATGCTAGGCAGTTCCTGAACAAGATTGTCACTGCTGTGGGCAGCAGTCTACTCAAAGAGATTCAGTTTGTGCCTTCTCTCCTACAGTCTCAGCAGAAGAATGATGCAATCAAAGCAGCAAGAGCAGCCTCACACAAAGAGCTTGATCTTATGATCAAAATTTTTATATGGGGATTGTAGATGCAGAAGCCTTGAGTTGATTGCATACAGCACATGACCCCAAACATACAGTATATAGTTAGCCCACATAGGCTCTACACCATTGAGTGCCCACTGATTTCCCAAATCCCGACACTGCATGCATCCCTTACCCACTAGCATGAGCTTCATCTATAACAGTTTTTCAGTGGCCTGGTGGTTGGAGCAATACGGAAAATGTAAAAGGTCAATGAGATGCCACACTACCCGTGATGTGAGGCGATGTGAAGCAAATCGCCACAACAACACAGAGGCGACGCAGACTCTGCAGTGTGGTTCCACACAATACGAGCGGTACAATGTGGCAGGCATTTGCATGGGAGTCTATGGCACCACAACAAAGCATGCGCTGATCAGGGGAAAAACAGTGATGTACTTCCTGTCCAGCATGGAGCACATCCCTGTTTGGGGGTGGAGCTATGCATATTACCTTGTCGGCGCACTTTAGCACAGTATGCACAGGGATCTGGTGCAGTGTGGTTGTCCTGCTTCTCGCTCCCCTGTGGCAGGACAATCACACTACACCAAGTATAAAACTAGCCTAAAAAGCACTGCAAATTTATTTGAATAAACAGCACTTGCGTGACGAGCGCTGCGACTGTCATTCAATGCTGGTTCAACATCCTTTAAATTGATGTATTCCGTACTTTCTATTGCGAATACAAATAGTAGTGATAACAGAAACGACTGGTGGGGTTTCAATAATAAAAAAGTTAAACTTACATGGTTGTACACAGTAGGAAGAAATAGCAGTGCATCCAAAACCAAGCGGCAATTAAATGGAGAATGTTAGCTTTAAAACAGTTTGCATGCAAAACAATTCATACTAGACTCGTACTAGTGAGGCCATCATATTGGAAGAGCCAATAGAATCACCTTTGCAGTGGAAGAGTGTAGTTCACATTTTTTTGCATGCAAACTGTTTTGGAAGGTAACATCCTCCATTAGGGCAAATTGCAGCACCTGTTTTAGATGCATTTGAGTGCATTTTTTTTCCTTTAAGAGGCTCTGTACCACTTCCAGCCAATAATAAAAAGAAATATTTTGTACATGAATTCTTCATGGTATAAAGGACAAAGGCAGAACTGGGGTTATGGCAGAGGCATGGCTTAGGGCGCGTCTTAAAGTTTACCCTCCTTTACTCAAAAAGTTAGGAGTATATTACACATTGGGAAGTTCTCCAACCTCACATTTAAAAGCAGCAGCAAGTTTACCAGCCTCCATGCATCTTGCTGCAAAAAGATCTTTATAAAAAATCGTGCAGAAAAAAACAGAAAATACATAAATAAAAATTTCCAGATGACAGAAAAATAAACCAATTATTTACCTATCCAATTGTAAAAAAAACAACTGGCATTTCATAGATTTTTTTCTGAAAATCGATCTTTAAAGAGATGATTTGGAAGCCTGTATGCTGCGACCTTTAGTGCTAGGTGATAAAGCGTATGTCATTACCGGCTGATTTACTGCTGCCGCGTCTCCCTACGGAATACATGCTAAACGCCGTATAAGTCTGGAGATGTCAACACTCACAAAGCACTAGCGATAGAACTGCATCTCGCAATACATTCTGCAAGTAAAAACAAAAATGACTTCTATCTTGTCGCTAAATAACCTGCCAGAGATGTCAGTATTATCACTAAGAGCTGTGTTCTTCCTGTGTAGGTTCATGTGAGACTGTCAAAGCTGACTATGACATCTAATCTGAGACTGAACAAGTGTCTCAGTTTATATCCTTTACAAATAGGCATTCTGTTTCTGCTGGTTATGCCTACATGTCACACACTGTTTAATGATAGTTGATGTCACTAATGAAAAAAATCAAGACATTAAAAGCCTCATCTGCAGGGGCTGCGTAATCCAATAACCGCACATCTGGTGAGCAAAAATGAGCTGTTCCACTGTTTTTTTTTTCTCTGTGATAAGATTGATCGTCAAAGTCCCTCATGGGGGAAGAGATAATATCCTGGGCAAACATCCCACCTGCAGATGTTCTCAGCTTGCAGTTCCGAGCTTACATATTCCCACCATCGCAGTGCGGAGACTGGGAAGAGCTTGCTGCTGAACATCAGAGCATGCTTATTTTACATGTGGTAATAACTGGCACAGAGCATTAGCCAGAACAGCCAATCATTAGATCAGTCTGTCAGTCTGGTTGCTGTGGGGTTTTGTACACATTCAGTAGCTCTGCCTGAAAGCAAAGAGAGAATGTTGTTATTGTGACCTAAGAAGAATCACATGACTGCTGTGTTGGTATCTTCCAGTCTTGTGTCCACTCTGGCTAACTCTAGTCTATCATTGCAAGCTAGGGTGGGCAAGGTCACGCCCATTTCATCCAGCCCAATGACAGCAATAATGGGGCAAGGCCTCACCCAGTAATGGAGCAATGCCTCACCCCAACCTTCCCATTAGGTCTTCAAATACGCCTGAAGTGATAGGGCTATGGAGGCTGCCAAATTTATTTCCTTTAAAACGATACCAGTTGCTTGGACTCCTGCTGATCTCTTTGGCATCGGTAGTGTCTGAATCACACACCTGAAACAAGCTTGTGGTGAATCAGACTTCAGAGTCAGACTTCAGTCAGAAACACCTGATCTGCATGCTTGTTCAGAGTTTCTAGCTAGAAGTATTAAAGGCAGAGGATCCGCAGACAGCCAAGCACTCTGTTTTGGTTTCTCTACCTTAGGCCACTTCCCTTTGTACTAAGACCAAATTGCACTCCTACTAGGTATCCTAAAACACAAAGCCTCTATATATTTGCTGCATACTACCCCTCCTCCTGTTCCCCCCATTCCCTTTAGATTGTAAGCTCGCAAGGGCAGGGCTCTCTCCCCCTTTGTGTCTTGGTAACCATTATACATTTTATTCATCATGTTAATTTTATCACTGTCATTACCACTTCTGTATTTTATATTCTGTATCATTCTTTGTATTTTGTCACTAATTATGTATCTTGTATATTGGTGTACACCATTGTCTGTATTATTATGTATCCCATGTTTATTTCTTACTTTGTACAGCACCACGGAATATGTTGGCGCTTTATAAATCAATAATAATAATAATATCTCTCTCAGTTCAGGTGTCCTTTAAGGCCAAAACAGGTGAATTTATAAAATTAGGGGAAGATTCACACCTCTTCAGAAAGGCCCCAAAGACTTCAACACCACTAAACAAGATTCAGCACACTATGAAGACCTAGCGCTAGCTACTTGATTCCCCCCTCCCTGCGGCATCCCTCCCACCCCTTCGATCCCCGCCGGCGCAATCACCCATCCGGAAATCCCGTTCTAAACGGGATTTCCAGGAGGGCTTCCCCCGTCGCCATGACGACGCACGTCATGACATCATCGACGTCGGCGACGTCGTGACGTCACAGGGAGACCCGATTCACCCCTCAGCGCTGCCTGGCACTGATTGGCCAGGCAGCGCACGGGGTCTCGCCTGGGGGGGCCCTGCATCGCGGCGGGTAGCGGCGGATCGGTGGCGGCGATCGGGTGAGACACGCAGCAAGCAAAGTGCTAGCTGCGTGTTTTTAAAAAAAAATAAAAAAATATTCAAATCGGCCCAGCGGGGCCTGAGCAGTGCCCTCTAGCGTCTCTGGACAAGCTCAGCTTGTCCAGAACGCTAGGGAGGTTAAAAAATATATAAAGCCTATGCTTCAGAGCACCATCAAATCCATCATCTTCAAAGGAAACAAACCTGCCAAGAATGTGCCACCCACCAAAACTACCAGACCTGGCAAGAAGGGCATAAATCAGAGAGGCAGCACAGAGACCAAAGGTAACCCTGCAAAAGTTGCAGTTCCACACCAGAGACTGGAGCCTCTGTCCATAGGACCACAATAAGCCACACACTCCATAAAGCTGATGTTTATGGAAGAGTGCCCCCCCCCCCCCCAAAAAAAAAAACCCCTTAAATGTATCTTTAAAAATAAGAAGGCTCTTTAGAGTTTGATAAAAGGCATGCGGGCAACTCAAATGTATGTAGGAAGGAGCTCTGGTCAGATGAGCCTAAAATGTAACTTTTCACAAAGGAAAAGGAAAATGCTATGTCTGGTGCAAACACATCCCATCACCCCAGAAACACCATCCCCACAGTGAAACATGGTGGTGGCAGTATCATGCTGTTGGAATGTTTTTCAGCAGCAGGGACTGGGAAACTGGCATGAGTCGAGGGAACGATAGATGGTACTAAATACAGGGATACTTTTGATCAAAACTTGAGTCTGTTTCCCGGTGATTTGAGACTGTACGGAGGTTCACCTTCCAGCAGGACAATGACCCGATACATGTTGCTAAATCAACACTACAATGGTTCAAGGGGTTATATTTAAATGTATTGGAATGCCCTAATCAAAGTCCAGACCTCAATTCAATAGAGATTCTGTGGTCAGACTTGAAGATTACTGTTCACAAGCAAAAACCATCCAACATGAAGGACCCGGAGCAGTTTTACCTCGAATAATGGGCAAAAATCTCAGTGGCAAGATGTGGCAAACTCATAGGGATTTATCCACATCGAGGTGGCTCCACAAGCTACTGATGTTGGGGGAGGGATGAATAGATATGCACTCTGAAGTTTCAGCTATTTTGTCCTATTTGTTGTTAGCTTCACACTAAACTAAATCATATTTCTTCAAAGTTGTAGGCATGTTCTGTCAATGAAATAGTGCAGACTCTCAAACAATCCATTTTAATTCCAGGTTGTGAGGCAGCAAAACATGAAAAATGCCAAGGGGGTAAATACTTTTGCAAGGCACTGTATTATACAGCAACGTCTCAACTAACCGGCATGCCTGATGGATAACAGGGACTGTGCTTTGGTATCTATGATAAGAAACAATCACAATAAACCCCTTTTTGGAAGGACTCCGCTCCTTGCTTTTGCCATTGCTGCTGCACGTCTCTTTCCCAGCAGAGACTGTGTGATCAATGCCTATCAAACACGTAATGTAAGGCTTACATCCAGGAACCAGATCTAATGCCACTCTCAGGAAACCACAGGGTTTCAAGTAGCGCATTCAGCATATTTGTTTTCAGTTTTGACACAGTCTGTTATTATGCTTTAAGTATATATATGGGAAAAATGGAGATAAAGCACTGTAAAGAAAGGATGTAGGCGTCAGCCCTGGAACGCATTACCTATGAATCACTCTTATTATAGTAAGAGTGCTTACTGAGAGATGTTAAGCAGTGGATGGTGGTCGCCAATTACTCGCTGTACACAGCAAATTCCTGCACAGAGCTCCCAGCACTGGATACTTCCCTCTCAGGCTTTCAAGGTTTTCTCAATCAATTGGAAAATAATGCAATATACAGGCAGCAATGAAAAAAAAACGGGCAAGACCGTTTTACAATCTTAATGAAAAGTTTGGGCAATGATTATTATTATTTAGTATTTATGTAACACTGACATCGAAATTCAGCAATAAATCTGCAGTTTGTCAACTTCCTGCTTTCATGGAACCAGACATATTGTTAACATTACCTGTGTTTAAGAATTAGCTTCTTTGCCGTGGCAGTTAGCAGACACAGGTGAGTGATCACATTACAGTTGGGATTACACAGATAAGGGAGAATTAGGCTAAACTCTCTAAATACATACAGGGTACATTTCTCTATGTTTTCTTTCTGTAATGTGCAAGAGTTCAGGTCCACTTTAACCCTCCTGGCGGTAACACCGACCTACACTTGTGGTAGCCGCCGCAGAGTATTACATGGCCCTGGGCAGGGCCGGTTTAACCAACAATGGGGCCCCAGGGCAAAATAAACCTGGGGGGCCCCCCAACATATACCCCGGAACAAAAATCGGCATTAGGGGACCTTTTTTGCTGCTGGTATAACAGGGTGTGAAGTCCCAATCGGTCAGAGCTCCACATTCTGGCTATCCCAGCCTGCATGGGGGACAAGGGGTTAAAAAGTTTCAGGAGGGGGTACCCCAAATAATTAAAAAAAAAAAAATCCCACTCTCTAAACATAAAATTTTTTTTTGGGAAAATAGGAAAAAATGCCAGGGATCTTCATACAGCCATATTGCGGCTGTATAGCGATCCCTGGCCAAAGCGCTGCGGCTGCGTATAGACCCCCTGGAAACCCCGTCAGGAAATTTATTGCGCTTTCGTTTGATGCATGTAAAATTACACTACCGTTAGGTTTGCTACTAAAAGTGACATTTACCGCATTTAAAAGTACACTTTTTTCCTTCGAAATTTTAAAATCGATTTTCTCAAAAACTATAACGTCTTTTTGAAAAATTGTTTTTTCCTCTTATTCCTAATTATCTCCTTAACATATCCTGCAAATTTAGGGTTTCTAGCATTTAAGGTGGATTTGCTATTAACCTCCCTGGCGTTCTATTGAGATCGCCAGGGAGGCTGCGGGAGGGTTTTTTTTTAATTAAAAAAAAACTATTTCATGCAGCCAACTGAAAGTTGGCTGCATGAAAGCCCACTAGAGGGCGCTCCGGAGGCGTTCTTCCGATCGCCTCCGGCGCCCATAATAAACAAGGAAGGCCGCAATGAGCGGCCTTCCTTGTTTTGCTTAGATCGTCGCCATGGCGACGAGCGGAGTGACGTCATGGACGTCAGCCGACGTCCTGACGTCAGCCGCCTCCGATCCAGCCCTTAGCGCTGGCCGGAACTTTTTGTTCCGGCTGCGCAGGGCTCAGGGGGCTAGGGGGGCCCTCTTTCGCCGCTGCTCGCGGCGAATCGCCGCAGAGCGGCGCCGATCAGGCAGCACATGCGGCTGGCAAAGTGCCGGCTGCGTGTGCTGCACTTTATTTGATAAAAATCGGCCCAGCAGGGCCTGAGCGGCAGCCTCCGGCGGTGATGGACGAGCTGAGCTCGTCCATACCGCTCAGGAGGTTAACCATTAAAGTCGGCAGGTTTTTAAATGTGTATTTTTTTTTCCTTTGAAACTTTAAAATCGATTTTCTCAAAAACTATAAGGCCGATTTGAATTTTTTTTCCTCTTGTAGCCACTGGGGGCCCCTACAAGCTCTGGGGCCCTGGGGCAGCTGCCTCCTTTGCCTTAATGGTAGCGCCGGCCCTGGCCCTGGGAGGAATTTTTTGAATAAAACATGTTGTAAACCTTGTAAGCTAGCACTAGGCTAGCTACCTGGGTCCCCCAAGTCCCTCCGCTTTGCTCCGTTCCCCCTGATCACTGCCGTTATATGTACCACCCCCTGGATCCCGCGATAGCGCAGCCTCTCCAATCACCTCCAGGCTTTGCTATGGTGGAGGATCGGGACTGCGCATGACGTCAATGACGTCGATGACGTCAGACGTCATGTCCGATCGCCACCATAGTGAATACTGAAGCTGATTGGGGAGGCTGCGGCTCCTGCGGGGTTGCGGCTGGGTAAATATAAGCACCGGCGATCGGGGAGATCAGAGAGGTCACAGGTAGCTAGCCTAGTGCTAGCTACAAGGTTTAAAATTACAACTAATTTTATTTAAAAAATTACTCCCACGGACGCAACCACCGATACTGCGTACCGCCAGGGAGGTTAAAAGGAAAGAAATATGGCAGCCTCCATATCACTCTTGCATCAGTTGTCCTTTAAAGAGACTCCGTAACAAAAATTGCATCCTGTTTTTTATCATCCTACAAGTTCCAAAAGCTATTCTAATCTGTTCTGGCTTACTGCAGCACTTTATACTATCACTGTCTCTGTAATAAATCAATGTATCTTTCACCTGTCAGACTTGTCGGCCTGTGTCTGGAAGGCTGCCAAGTTCTTCAGTGTTGTGGTTCTGCTATGAACTCTCCCTTCCCGGCCCCTCTCTGCACACTGCCTGTGTGCTATTTAGGATTAGAGCAGCTTCTCTCTTATCTTTTACAAGCTGGATAAATCGTCCTCTGAGCTGGCTGGGCTTTCACATACTGAGGAATTACAAACAAGGGCAAAGCTGTTTCCAGGAAGAAAAGAGCAGCCTGAAACTTCAGTGCATGAGAACAGGGGGAAAAACACACAAATGATCTTTTGAGATTCAAAAGGAAGGCTGTATACAGCCTGCTTGTGTATGGATGTATTTTTCTATGTGTGGACATACTGTACATCAACCTACTTCCTGTTTTGGTGGCCATTTTGTTTGTTTACAAACAAACTTTTTAAAACGGTTTTTAACCACTTTTAATGCGGCGAGGAGCGGCGAAATTGTGACAGAGGGTAATAGGAGATGTCCCCTAACGCACTGGTATGTTTACTTTTGAGCGATTTTAACAATACAGATTCTCTTTAACCCTACACTATAAGTGCTCAATTCTAACTTCCCCACCCGATGCCTAACCCTACAGCCCGTAGGTGCCTAACCCTCCACCCACCCACTGCCTAACCTCAACCTACCCAAATGTCAGTGTCTAGCACTAAGCTGAACATCTTGAGCCCAAATGACAGATAGTTGAAGACAATCACCGATGATTGTTTACAACCAATAAATACTATGTACTTACCGACTGGCTACTAGCCTCATTGGGTGGCCAAATGAATGCTTGGGTGCGCAATTATCATAAATTAACACAGGTGTCTATTAGATGCCTGCCAATCTCGACGCCCAATTGACTTGGTGTGGTAATGCCCAAGGTACTATCTATTTTTCCCTTCTATCTATTTTTCCCTTGTTATGCAACAAGACCCATTTGTGCTATATTATTGAATTTTGCTATATTAAAATGTATTATGGCGCAATAAAACATTTGTGCTTTTTCTGAACATAATATGGACAATTATGAGTGTTCCATACCGGTAATTATTATAATTAAATGTATAGAAACACTATAAATGATACAATGTCGCAGCCCAGCAGGCAACCCTCCAATAGTGATACTTCTAGTCATATGCCTACTGTGCCTAATAGCAAATCCAGACCTGTTTTCTTTTTTCCCTGTCCATACAACATCCTGTTATACTTTGTATCCTGTGCAAATCACAAATCAGTCGATGCTTGCTTTGAATCAGTCAATGCTTAAACTCTTGCTGAGTTTTTAAGCAGCTAGTCGCCTGCTGGTTTAAACCTATACTTGCTTTACTCAGCCCACACACAGCAATCTTTGAGGGATATTTGAGTTTATTCCTTGCTGTGAGGTGTGTGCATATGGATCGGGTCATCATTATTTGTTGCACTGAGTTCATGTTTCCCTTCTTCTAAGTGAGAGCACACAGGGAATCTGTCATCAGGATGTTTACAGCCCATTCTAGCACACTGCGGACTGCTTTTCATTCAGTACTCACTGGAACTTCACCAGGGTATTTAGCAAGAACAGTAGCAGCTGTATGATCTCAACATTGTTTGGAATTTGTGGTTCTCTGTTCCACCTAATTTAAAGGACAACCATCAAAGTTAACTAAAATGCTAAATGCCACACATATATTTCCAGTAATTACTAGCAAATAGCAATACAAAGGCTTTTTTTTAATGTTTTCTTTTTTTATGTGAAGAAAATATGACATTTACAGAGAACAGTTATCACTGTGGACATTACTATGGAGGACGGTGTCCAACACATCCAGCATACAGAAACAATATATTTACTGGCTCTAATACTGTGACTGGAATCTGTTCAGAATGATAGAAAGCAGAAGTATTGCTTCAAATGTGTGTAAATAACCCATCAGCTGCAGCTCTGTGTCTTCCTGTCTGTGTGTGTCTCTCTCTCTGCCTCATGCAGTGTAAACAGGGTTTACAGCCAGGAATAGTTCATTCTGAATGGGTGGGGGGGAGCATCCAAGTAAGGGAAAAGTACAGGTCCTTATCTTCGGATCCTTCTCTGCATCTAAAAAATCCCTCAGCTGTTCTCATATGATCTGTGAAAAAGCAAGTGTGTGTGTAAGCAGGGCAGAAACAAACAGTAAATCACTCCTATGTGAATAGAGAAGTGGAACCTATCTATATGGTACAGCTCTAGCCCTGACACTGACACAAACTGTTACAAAAGCTTATAAACAAAGCATTTTTTTCATGCAGGCTGTGCTGAGAGACCTCTGAAAAGCTTTCTACTGTTGCTGGCTACAAGCTCTATGGCCTGGAACCCACTGAAAACAGCAAACGCGAAACGCTACCGCTAGAGTTTTGTCTGAGCGGTTTGCAAGCGGATTCATGCGCGTTTGCGGTCGCGTTTTGCAACATTGTATTTTTTTGCTCAGCGGTTGCGTAGCATTTTGCCTTTTGCGTTTTTATCCTGATTGGTCCTGTGGATAATTTTTCATTTTGTTACAGTGTGCTGAACCGCAAAACGCTAGCAAAACCGCTCAGTTTAGGTTTTGCTGAGCGTTTCCGCTAGCGTTTCAATACTTTACATTGAAGCGCTAACGCTCCCAAAATGCTGCACGTCCTGCGTTTGCGTTTCTGGGAAACGCAAATGCTCCTGTGGAAGTTGCCCCATCCATTAACATTGGCCCAGCGTTTTGGCAAAGTGCTAGCGTATCGCAACGCTGCCAAAACGCTGCCAAAAGCGCTCCTGTGGGTTCCAGCCCTGTAGGTATGTTTACAGAAGGACAGTTTCTTGATAGCTCCTATGTAACCTATGAAGACCTCTTGTTATTATAATGGCTACTGAGGAACCTGTGTACTTTCCAGCTATGTTCCCCCAATGCAACAGATTTTCAGACTGAAATGGCCCTGAAAGAACTGTGAAAGCACTGCAGCAACCAAGACTCGAGCCCATATGCAATTCACTTTTTTACCTGAGTTTTCTCCTAGGTGATATTTTCACAACTTGTAAATAAAATGCCTTTTACACCCCCAGCAAGCAAACAAATATTCAAAATAATTTTGACAGTACTTTTTCACCTACTTTTTGGAACTTTTTCCATTGCAAAGTGCTAAAAAGTTAATTTTATTGAGGATGAAATAAATATCTCCTAGGAGAAAACTAAGGAGAAAAAGGGAATTGCATATGGGCCTCAATGTTTATACCAAACTACAGATGGCGACATCACAATTAACAGCACCTTGCTTAAAGGGAACCAAGCACCACTTTTTTCCTGGTTTCTAAAAGCTACAGGAACTGTCACGTTCCCCCCAACCCTTCTAGCTGCTAATTATTTATCCAGGAGAAGGTGTGAAGATAGCATCTGTGACTTCTGTAAACTCTTTGAAGCATAGTGTCCAATCTACCCGCCCCCTTTTTGTTTGCTCTCTGCTAATGAGAGTAATTTGTTCACATCAGTCCTTATCTGCGTGAAACTTCTCCGGCCGGGGCCAGCCTTGGAAATAGGATAAGAAAACCCAATGATAAACTGTTAAATGTAAAAAGAAGCGGTAAAACTTACTTTTTTTCTATTAATGAGCCACATTGTTGGCATACATATTAAATGTGCTATTGAGATGTCTTGAGTGCTAAAATGGTGCTTGGTTCACTTTAAAGTGGAATTGTATTCAACAATTGTAAAGAGCAGTGCAGCATGGCTATAAATGTCACCATGCTGTGACGGAAATTAAAGCTGTAACTCAAGTGAACAAGTGACTGCACTTTTATTGACCGTAAGCTCTACACACAGTTTTATTGTTAACCATTTCAAAAACAGAAAGAGTACTTTTTCATTTGCAGTGCTAGGAGGGGTATGCAAACCATTTTATATTGTGCAGCCAGCATTCATTGTAGTTACTTCCCACCAGGCTTCAGCAGCAGTGCAGCTCTTCTACCCTGTGTGCCCCATGGTTTGCAGTATGTCACAGATAGAGATCAGAGATTTACACTGTGTACAGTTATATGTAGTCTTGAGAAGATAACCAGCCAGTCTGAGCATTTGTGGTCTCATTCAGGGCCGGATCTGTACTCTTTACCGCCCAAGGCTGCTGTCACCAGCATAGGTAGTGAGATGACCCCTCCCCCTTCCCTTCAGTATAGGTAGCCATATAACCCATTTCCCTCCAGTATGGGTAGCAAGCAGTGGTGCTCACCGCCAGGTCGTGATCACGCTTACGCGTGGATTCACGACCATTTTGACGCATTCCGCCTCGGACACGAAAATCCGTGAATAGATTTTCAACCACGAAAATCTACTTCGGCTTCGCGTGAATGCGGACAGAAATCCGCATTCACGTTCGTGAAACCCGGGGCTGAAGTCGTGGTTTGCGGAAATGCGTCAAACTATGCGGAAGTGACACATTGCAGGCCAATCAGAGTGCCCCAGCCAGGCCCTAGCAACCAATCACAGGAGGGGAGCTATGCCCTCCCCTCCTGAATATAAAGCGGCGGCCATGATGGAAAAGCTCTGTCCTTGCTACTAGACTATGGTGCTGAGAGGATTATCTCCAGGCCATTGTTGTTTGAGCAAGTGCATTTATTGTGTTAAAAACAAAGCGTTTTTTTTGCTAACACTGCTCTTATACTGTACACAGTTAGCTAGTCAGTGAGTGATTGCTGTAGTTAGTTGTAGTCAGTGTAGTGTAGTGGGAGTGTGGGAGTCTAGTGATTATTTAACTGTGTGTAGTGCTGTGCAGGCAGGTTCAGTGCTGCAGTGTAGTGGGAGTGGGGATTATCTGTGTGTAGAGTGCAGGCAGGCAGGTTAGTGCAGCTGCAGTGTTCACTTGTATATTCCAGTGACAGTTATACACTTGTACTATTTGCAGGCAGCCAGTCACACCGCCGGCGCCGCCACTCTCTGCCAGCGCTGTTCATTCATTCTGTCAGTGACCTTGTGCCGTGCCCAGTGCCCACTGCTCGCTCGCTCGCTGGCATATGAGCATCTCATTACACAGTGTGACATCCTTGTGTGCCCACTGCATCCTTCAGTGACCTAGTTGTATATCCAGTGCCCACTGCTGTGCCCACTGCATCCTTCAGTGACCTTGTACTGTGGCCACTGCATCCTTCAGTGACCTAGTTGTATATCCAGTGCCCACTGCTGTGCCCACTGCATCCTTCAGTGACCTTGTACTGTGGCCACTGCATCCTTCAGTGACCTAGTTGTATATCCAGTGCCCACTGCTGTGCCCACTGCATCCTTCAGTGACCTTGTACTGTGGCCACTGCATCCTTCAGTGACCTTGTACTGTGCCCACTGCATCCTTCAGTGACCTTGTACTGTGCCCACTGCATCCTTCAGTGACCTAGTTGTATATCCAGTGCCCACTGCTGTGCCTACTGCATCCTTCAGTGACCTTGTACTGTGGCCACTGCATCCTTCAGTGACCTAGTTGTATATCCAGTGCCCACTGCTGTGCCCACTGCATCCTTCAGTGACCTTGTACTGTGCCCACTGCATCCTTCAGTGACCTTGTACTGTGCCCACTGCATCCTTCAGTGACCTTGTACTGTGCCCACTGCATCCTTCAGTGACCTAGTTGTATATCCAGTGCCCACTGCTGTGCCCACTGCATCCTTCAGTGACCTTGTACTGTGGCCACTGCATCCTTCAGTGACCTAGTTGTATATCCAGTGCCCACTGCTGTGCCCACTGCATCCTTCAGTGACCTTGTACTGTGGCCACTGCATCCTTCAGTGACCTTGTGCTGTGCCCACTGCATCCTTCAGTGACCTTGTACTGTGCCCACTGCATCCAGTGATTCATTACTAGCAACATGTCTGGCAGGGTTTCGCGGGGTGAGAGGAAAGGGAGTTCAATTGCCTCAGCCACTTCTGGGACTGCTCCACGTCCAGGGAGAGGACGCCCAGCTGTACGTGGTCGTGATGCAGCAGAAAAGGGGGCAGCAAAGCCTGGGCCGAGTCAGCGGACGCCATTGTCCAAATATTTTAAAGTTTCTGGTCCCCGTGTGGTGGTTGAGCAAATGGAACCTGACGTACTCATGGACATCATGACTTCCTCCCAGACCTCTACTGTGAGCACCACTCCAAGCAGTAGCAGCAGCAGCCAACATCCCACGCTTGTTGTGACATCCACCCCAGCACCCACTGGTCAGCAGCCCTCCCAGGATGACAGCGTTCTGTCCCTCAGTCCGGCATCTGGGAACCTGTTGATGCAAGCAGCACAGGACTTACTGGGGACTGATGTGGCAGAGATTGAGATCGGGCCACAATCACAAGCGTTGTTGAGTTCTGGTGATGAAGAAGAGGGGTCTGTGTCTGGGGATGTAGGGACAGAAGAGGAGGCGGGGGAGTCAGAGGAAGAGCTGGATTATGATGCTGCTGCTGATGATGACGTTGTGGACCCTAACTATGTGCAGCCTGCTGAGTCCGTGGAAGAATGGTCAGAGCAGGATGACGAGTCACCTCGGCCTAGGCAAGGATATCGCCATATGTCAGGCAGGGGCAGGGGCATCGGCAGCAGTGGGCGTGGAGGAAGTAGACAGGACACTGCTTCAGCCGGCACCACCACCATGCAACCCCCGGCAACTACTACCACACATTGCTCCGCTGCACCCTCTGCTAGTGGGGGCCGCAGTAAATTAAAGTCACCAGTGTGGGATTGCTTTGAGGAATGTACTGATGACAAAAGGTATGCGGTGTGCAGGATATGCAGCAAAAGATTGAGCCGTGGGAAAAGTCTGAGCAAGATGGGTACCTCATCCCTCCAGGGCCACCTGAGAAGCCGCCACTGCCGCGAGTATGCGGACTTTAAGAGGAAGCAGGCACTGCTGGCAGGGGTTCCTGAGAGCAGAAGGCCCACCAGCGCAGCAGCATCCTCCCTCCCTCAGGGTCGTGAATCCCCCACAGCAGCAGCAGTAGTAGCACGCAAGCGCTCTTCCACCTCGGCTGCTCAGGACACAGACATTGAGGCTGGCAGCCAGTGTTCGTCTCTCTCCTCTGCCTCCCCTGCATCCCAGCGTCGTCAGACCCTGCTGAGCGACACCTTTCAGGGTCTGACCAAGCCTCTGCCTCCAAGCCACAGACGGATCCGCAAACTAAATGGCTTGCTGGCCCGGGCCATGGCATCACAGCTGCTTCCCTACTCCCTGGTGCAGGAGGGGAGCGCCATGCGGACGCTGCTCCAATTTGGCGTCCCCGAGTGGCAAGTCCACAGTCGCCACTATTTCAGCAGGAGCGCGATCCCAGCACTCCACAAGTTTGCGGTGGAAAACATGGCCCGTTCCCTGGACTACTCTGTGGGCAAGCGGGTCCACGTGACCATGGACTCGTGGAGTAGCAGATTTGGGACAGGTCGCTACCTGTCCTTTACGGCCCACTGGGTGACACTGATGGAAGGGAGGGAGGACAAGAGCGCATCAGCCCAGCTAGTGGTGCCACCACGCGGGATCAGGGGGGATGCAGAAGGGTCCTGTCACGACACTCCCTCAGCACCCGGAAAGCAAGCCCGCCTCGGCAGCAGCAGCGCCAAGCCTCGGCACTGCCAAGCCCTTTTAAAATTGGTGACCCTGGGGAAGGAGAGGCTTACGGCCACCAACGTCCTGGCCGCCCTCAGGAAGCAGGAGCGGAGGTGGCTGACCCCCAGAGGCCTGGAAGTGGGGTATGTGGCAGCCGATAACGGGGCCAACCTGGTGGCAGCAGTGCAGCAGGGAAACCTCCAGCAGATCCCCTGCTTGGCCCACGTGCTCAATCTTGTGGTGCAGCGCTTCTTGCGCACCTACCAGGGGATGAGCGAGCTGCTGCAGGATGCCCGGGCGGTGGTACGCTTTTTCCGGCTGTTAGCCACTGCCTCTGCACTCTTGTCCACCTTACAGCAGCAGTATGGAAGGCCACAACACCGGATGATCATCGACATGCCAGTTCGCTGGAATTCGACTCTGGCCATGTTGGAGCGGCTGTGTCAGCACAGGCTGGCTCTTAGGGCCTACATGCTAGACCCAAGTGTCCCCAGCAACCAGCAAGTCCCCATGATTACTGCCACTCAGTGGACACTGATGCAGCAAGTATGCCTGGTGCTGAGTCCCTTCCTGGAGGCAACCAAGATGGTCAGTGAGGAGCGGGCCTCTGTGTGCCAGTGGGTGCCCTTGGTTTGTCTACTGGAGCAGGCAATGGACAATTTAATTGAGCGTGGGGATGAAGCCCTGAGGCAGTTGGAAGAACAGGAGCAGATGGCAGCACAGTCCAGCTCAGAGGAGGGCTCACAGCAGGTAGTGGAAGAGTTGGAGGTCCCTAACCTGAATGAGGAGGAGGAGGAGGAGGAGCAGAGTGCAGCAGGCGTTGTACGTGGATGGCGGTTTGAGGAGGACAACGACATGGCACAGGAAGAGGACAGGCATGCGTTATGGGACAATGGCGAGGACGAGGAAGATCTTGCTGGCAGGGCCCACTTGTTTCCCATGGCTGTGCACATGTTGCGCTGCCTTCGCAGGGACCCCCGGGTGATCCAGATGCGTTCAAGGGAGGACATCTGGATTACCTTGATGCTTGATCCCCGTCTGAAGGGGAAGCTGGGAGACTTAATGACGCCATCCACCACCGAGCAACGCACAAGGGAGTTGAAGGAGGCCCTTGTGCGCAGACTACTGGAAGCATTCCCCCAGCATTCCACCCCCACTGTAACTGCTCTGCCAAGCCAGCAAGAGGAGCCTGCCATTGCCACTAGCAGCACAACAACAACCACCAGCAGCAGCAGCAGCAGCAACTGGCGCCCCGGAGACCTGAAGAGCCTAAGCAAGAGCCTGTATGCAGTGCAGCAGCCCAGAACAGAGGTGCCCGCCACAGCATCCACCACCAACCAGCACAAGCAACGACTGACCACCATGGTGTCTGACTATATGGGGTCATCCAGCGGGCTCAATGACACCGACAGCCCCGTGGACCCCTTGGAGTACTGGGTCAAGAGACTGGACATCTGGAGCGAGCTTTCCCAGTACGCCCTGGAACTCCTATCCTGCCCTCCTTCCAGTGTCCTCTCAGAGAGATGCTTTAGTGCGGCCGGTGGCGTGGTCACAGAGAAGCGCTCTCGGCTCTCCCACGCCTCTGTGGACAAACTCACCTTCCTGAAAATCAACCAGGCTTGGGTGGAAGGTGAGTTCCTGGCCCCTATTGTCGGACACAGGGGGACATGAAGTGGCTGCTGCATGTGCTGTTAACTATGCCTGCCTTTATAAAGACATTTACTACCTGCCTAGTGCCTACCTTGGTTAATTTTTTGGTGTTATGGTACTACTACCAGTAAGTTGCCATGGTCCTCCTTCTGAGCTGCTGAACTGACCGCCCGCTTTGTCCTCCTGACTCAGTCGCTACTACACTCTGCGTTCACACTGCCCGGGTCACCGGGTGCATTTAATTTTTTGGCCAGCACTATGACGCTGTGCTGCTACTACTACCACCAGTATGTTGCCGTGGTCCTTCTGTGCTGCTGAACTGACCGCCCGCATAGTCCTTCTCCTGACTCAGTCGCTACCACCACTGCACTCTGCGTTCACACTGCCCGTGTCCACTGACAACTCTGCTGCGATGTCATAGCTAATTGCTGCAAAAAAAAAAAAAAAAAAAAAATTACAAAAACCTCTCTGGAGCCTTTTTGCCGTCAGCCACTCATCCTCCTCCAGCGGTACCTTCGCCGCCAAGTGCCATTGGAACTCGCCTTCACCTCTTTGACTGCTTAACGCGTATATCCCTTTTTAAAACCACTTATTACCAATTAATAGCCCCATTTAAAGGGTTGATTTCACTTTAAAATCCATTTTCTCTAGAAAAAATTTTTTTGGGGGAATTTTTTATGTTGAAGTTATGTTGCCCCTTATCACCTCGATAATCCATGCTATTTGGGGGACTGTAGCATGTATGGAGGCTTTGTTATTAACGTTAAAAGAAAATCCGCCTCCGGCCTGAATCCGCGCGTGATTACGCCATTCACGGGAAAAAATCCGCGTGGTTGCGTGGACGCGGACGAAAATCCGCATGCGGCGGGGCCGAATGCGGATTTTTTTTTTGCAACTACGCGGATTTCCGAATTCGTGGATGAGGCACATCCGAGCATCCCTGGTAGCAAGATGACCTTTCCCTCCAGTATAGGTAGCCAGATGACTCCCTTAACCTCCTTAGCGGTAACCCCGTGCTGGACACAGGGTAAGCCACCGTGGAGGATTTCTCAGGCCCTGCTGGGCTGATTTGCATAATTTCTTTTTCAAACACGCAGCTAGCACTTTGCTAGCTGCATGTTTGGTCTGCCGCCGATCCACCGTTATACAGGCCCCCCCCCCTCCTGCATACCCCTTGCGCAGCCTGGCCAATAGCCGCCAGGCTGCGCTATTGGGTGGATCGGGACTCCCTGTGAAGTCACTCCATTTGTCGCCATGGCGATGGGGAAGCCCTCAGGGAAATCCCGTTATGGGCAAGCGCCGGCGGCGATCAGACGGTACGGGGGGACGCCGCAGGGAGAGGGGACGCATGTAGCTAGCGCTAGGCTAGCTACATGCTAAAAAAAAAAAGTTTAAAAAAACCCTGCCAGGAAGGTTAATCCCTCCTTCCCCCCCCCCCCCCCCCCCCCCTCAGTATAGGTAGCCAGCTCGCCTTCACACCACAGCAGCCATCAGTATTACTTATTTCTCCACTCATCTCCAGTGTAGAAGCTTCCTCTTCCTTTCCGTCTCCAATGCTGCCCAAGTCCATAGCCACCGACCACAGTGCAAAAATGCACAGAGAGCAAGGTGGCTGCTGCACAGGCAGCTAGCAGCAGAGTACCTCAGTCAGGCGACCCTGCATCTGTGATCTCCCTGAATTGCAGCATTTGCAAGCTTGCAAATGCTGCACCAGTTTAGCCTGCTGCTTTGGTGCCCATGCTTCTGTGGTGCCCTAGGCCATGGCCTAAAATCTGGCCCTGGTCTCATTGGACAACCATCTGAATTTATACAGACATCTGCCAATATCGTTGACTGGTCGTCACTTCCTCCCTCCACTCCAACCCACTGACTCAACCCCCCTAGCAAACCAAACTTTGTTTGCCATGCACGCCCGTTTGCAAATGCTCTGATTTCCCAAATAATTTAATTTAAAATAATTTAATTATGATGCCAGCAGCCAGGCAGAATAGGCAGCCACTGCCAGTCAGCATGGAAGGGCCCCAGTGAGTTCCCACCACCCTTCCCCTTGGTTGGGGGGGGGGACCTATAGTTACCTCCCTGTTTAGGGTGACACGTAAAGCGTTAAGAAACTCAGCATCTCCTTTTGCTCTAAAATATTATTTACAGCATTAAATCTACTACCACAAAAAAAAAAAAATTGCAGCGAAACAGAATTCAAACAGTTAGACACAGCACTTTGTTATTCAGCGAATAGATCCTTGCCACATCTGAAGAGGTAAAAAACTGTATGTTTAGTTTAGTTTAGTTTACATGACTGTCAAATTGTCAGATAAAGGAAGATAAATAAATATATATATATATATATATATATATATATATATATATATATATATATACACACACACACACAATAGCAAACTGTTGAAACTGAGCTGTACTGAGCTGAGAAGGAGGAGATGAGAAGTAATCACCAGATAGATTTTTAATATATAAATACAGCAGCTATGCAATAAAATGCAATGGCACCTTTCAGAGCAGATACACTGTACTTTAGGATCTTGTAATTTGTAAACAGGCAATATTGCTTGAGTACAAAAGCAAATATGGTGATTGTATGGGTATTAAAAGTAGGAAAACACATTTTTATTGAATGTTATGTCAGAGTTGTATTCCATTTTAAGTGTACAAGGGCTATACAGACATGCAGCTCAGCTTTGACCGAGATGCGTGTACTGTAATTGAAGAGGACAAAGCAATGACGGGGTGATGCATGAGTGAAGGGCTTCTGATGGGCTGGGTGAGTCGCTGCAATGCACATGTCCATCAATTGTTCAGACATCCAGCTAATCTTATCTTCCTGCTCTTCTTTGCTAGATCTCCCAATATCACCTTCCCAGTAAACATGATTTACTAAAACCAATGCAGAGTTACCTGCATATTAATGAGGCTGGAGAAATGGCTATGAACTCTCCTTTCCCGCTCCCATCATTTTATTAGACCGTCAAGAGAACACTCCTGGAGAATGAATTAAGCACCAAGCACAGCTCAGTTACTTCTGTGCATCACAATTATGCCAAATTAAATAAGAGTGGCGGCTAAACACTAAATAATGACTTTCATTAGAATCGCATTCAGTCTGGGTCCTCCCCTAATTACCTCAGTTAAAAGCTTAATTGTACACAAATTATTTTTAACAGGCCCACTTTAAGGTATCATCGGCTGATGCAGGATCAGGTGGAGGAAAAGGGATGTGGAGTCTGATGAATGGGGAGCAGACATCACTGACAGGCCCGTCATCCTTATCTGAAAGGTCCCTTCAGCCTCTGGGGAGAATCTCCCAGTCTCCTCTCTGATAAGTGAAGAAGTCCTGACATTTCGTCTTACATTTAGCGATAAAAGATTGAAGGCGCAGCAGATATCTCCAGCCAGCAGGGAGACGGGACCGCGATGTGAACACGTCGGCAGAGACGTATTTTACTCTTGTCACCGTATGCAGATTTTGTCCTTTTCATCTGAATGGTAATGATGTCTTCACTTTATAAGAGCACGAAAACTGCCAATAACACATTAACCTAACAGTAATAAAGTATTTATCAGTCTCATTAGAAACATCCCCAACTGAGCCGTTCAAATGTTCTCCTTTTTTTCCGCTTAAAGCAAACGTGAAGTGAGCTGGAAAAAAATATTAGATGCTCACCTATGGAGAAATACATGGTGACATATTTAATTGAAAAAAAGTTGAAGTTAGGTTGAAAAAAGACATTGGTCCATTGAGTCCAACCATAATGATAATAATAATAAATGCAAACAAATAAGTAAACATTAGGTACATTTCTCTCCTGCATTCTCACATATCCCAGTTGCTTCAGATGAAGGCAAAAACACCCTTACAAGGCTTTGGGCAATTAACCTTTAAAGCGGATCGGAGATGAAAAACTAACTATAACAAGCAAATCTAGCTGCAAACAGCTTCAACAGTTTATGATTATTTATTCCTCTGATACAATGAAAGCGACCATGTTCTGTTTGTCACATTACACACAGGCAAGCTGATCTGCATCTCCAGCCCTTAGCCTGTGAAAACTTCACTCTCCTCTCCTCCTCCCCTCTGCCTCTGAAATCTCTAGCTAGTAAACTCCTCCTGCCAAGACTGAGCTCCCATAAGCCCTTGCTACTAAGGCTGAGAGTGCCAAGGCACTCTGGAAAAGCTGTGGGTGAGGCTTGTTTAGTTTATAGGGAATTAGAGTATTAAAACAAAAACAAAGAAGTATTTGGCTTCAGGAATGCCCTATAAACTATATGAAAGGAACACAATAATGCAATGAGTAAAAGTTTCTCGGATCCACTTTCAGGGGGAAAAAATCCATCCCAACTCCAGGTCTACAGATCGTACACGGTTTCTTCAATTTACTGCGCAATGACTATGAGATTGGAATAGTGTAACGATCGGTGAAGCACAGAGAGGATCTGATTACCGGTGATCTGCAGTATCACTGGGAATACAGATGTATACCAGATTATTAGTGATCTGCAGTATCACCGATAATTCGATATACCAGCTAACCTCTGTTCACCTGAGTAGAGTGTAGTGTTTGGTGTAACGGTAACACTAGAGGACTAAGTCTCAGCGCAGTAAGGCGTACTGCACGGATTCCTTCCGAAGACCTGGGCTCTCCAAGACGGGAGGAGTCAGGCTGAGAGTAGGAAGGATTATCTGAAAGTAACACTCTAGAGGAAGTGTCACTAACAGAACGGGGAACTGCCTCTAACAGTAAGGTCGGTTCTCGAGGTCGGACAAGCCAGGTCGTACACACACGGACAGATAAAGTACAATATCAGGAGGCAAAGGCGGAGTCTGGGTACAGACAGGGTTCGGCAACAGGGTATCAGATATATAGAGGTACAAGATCAGGAGGCAGAAGCAGAGTCTAAGGACGAGCCGGGATTCGGCAACAGAGTATCAGAATTATCGAGGTACCAGATCAGAGTTCAGGAGGATAGTCAGGCAGGCAAAGAGTCATAACAGATAATCACAATCAAACTAGTACTTTAAGCTATCAACAGAATCTAGCTAAGTGTAGGATTACAGCTCCAGCTGGTCCCAGCACACTTGCGGATCTGACTACGGATCTGGGTGCTTCCACATATGTGATCGCAACGCCAGACACCAGAGAAATGACCAGCCAGCCGTATATATACACAACCCTCTTCCCAGCACCTCCCTAAGTGCTGAACCAATGAGGAGAGGGGAAAGAGTCAGCTGACCAGCCTGGTCAGCTGACTCACTTCTGGCAGCTATATCTATTCTGCCTTTCCGCGCGCACGCGCGTCCTCCTGAAACTGAAGGGACTACGAGTCCCAGCAACAGCAGCCCCGCTCTGCGGTGTCTCCGCAGCGGGGACATGCGCGCTAACCGCCGCGTCCGATGCGGCGGTTATTCTGCGCTCCGCCATGCTCTGCACGGGGACAGCCGCCTCAGAGTCGAGGCGGCTGCCACCCCGTGCTTGGCCCCATCGAGTGCGGAAAGAGCCGCCTGCTGCTGACTCATGGCGGCGGCTCTTCCGCGATCTCTGACAAATAGTAGGTGGTTGCTGACCTACGACTTAGTAGAATATTACGCCTGTCTGATTACACTGTATTGTGCAGTAGAGCTTGATTAGTTCACACTACTGGCCTTCATCCGCCAAGTTTGAATCCAGCTCTACAGGTGATTGCAGGATTTTAAGCTAAAGACTATTTTGTTACCATTAGCTTTATATAAAATCGCACATAAATGTTTTATTTAATATATTTTTAGAGCTGCCTATAATTCCACTTTACAATATATTTGTCCCATATACCTTATTCTCCAAAGACTCCACCATACTCATGCTGATCTGACAACATCCTCTTCCACATTCCAGCTGCCACATCCCAGGAACCCCTACCATTGATCCAACACTGCCTTGATGTTTCTCCCTTCCCCCACCTCACAGCATGCACTGTATTTACACATTGTGCTCATAGCTGAAGTGGGAGAGATATGAAGGCTGCCATATTTATTTACTTTTAAGCAATACCAGTTGCCTGGCTGACCTACTGATCTTCTACCTCTACTACTTTTAGCCATAAACCCTGAACAAGCCATGTAGCAGATCAGGTGTTTCTGACATTATTGTCAGATCTGACAAGATTAGCCACATACCTGTTTCTGGTGTTTATCAAACACTACTGCAGTCAAATAGATCAGCAGGACTGCCAGGTAACTGGTATTGTTTAAAAGGAAATAAATATGACAGCCTTCTCACTTCAGTTTTCTTTAATGGTAGAGGTTCAACCCACCTTTTCAGAAAAACATAAAATCTAGCCTAGGCTATTCCCCTTCAATATAGTTGTCACAGTTACAATTACCGGTATAATGTCTACCTACTCTGTATTATGTACCGATGTCTGTAATTCTATGTATAACTATATTAATATTTTACTGTACTCAAGTCTGTTTCTTACTCTGTACATCGCCATGGAAGATGATGGTGCTATATAAATCATTCATAATGATAATACACATGCTGATATTGCACTGAGAGGTAAGGACTGACGATCAGGCTGAACCTTCTGCTATGTGAAATGTGATTTAACATATCTGACACGGTAACAATGGATCCAGGGGCGTAGCAATAGGGGTTGCAGAGGTTGTGACCACATCGGGGCCCTTGGGCTAGAGGGGCCCCGAAGGGCACTCCTTCACCTACAGTTTTAGCTCTCTATTGGTCTTGTGCTCTTAGTAATTACTTCTACAGATTCTGTGAATAGTGGTAATAATTAACAAACTGTCCCCCATCTCCTTCTTGCCCCTCTGACACTGTAGTTGCCATTTGCAGGTTTTGGTGCGCCGTATCAATTTTTAGGTATAGCGTGCTTGGGGGGCCCCATTGTAAAATTTGCATTGGGGCCCCCAGCTCCTTAGCTACGCCACTGAATGCATCTGTAAATGTGAAATGAAGCACATACAATCCAACTTGTGACTTATTACCTGAAATCAAGCCCAATAAAAGCCTTTCCTCCGGAGTGTGCTCAGCTACAGATATAAATGGAGAGGCGCATGAGAGATATTAATCTCCTGCTGCACGGATTGCCGTAAAGTGTATGGCCTGGCTTCTGCAAACTGATGGGGGAAATGCAGACAAATTCATCACTGACTGTGACATCAGTGATACAGTCTAAGTGACGGCCAGGAAGAATCAAAGGCATAATTTACAAAATAAGTGTAAAGTTTCTCCACTGTATCCACAATGTTCAATCAAGCGCAATTTATAAATCCTACAATATGAGTTGAGGTTTTTGTAAGAATATGGATCTAAGTGAATACGATTGAGAAGGTGCTATTCATTCGAGCACAGATACTCAAGTTATTACATCGCTGAAGCCGGTACTTATAGAGGTTAGTGACCACAATGGACTTTTTTAACAGGGGTGCTTCATTTAGGCCAAAGCGCGACTACGAAAGTCTCAGCTCACTTGGATTTTACAACAGAAGGTTAGTATTGATTTAAAGCAAGTATTTAGGGTAAGGAGGAGTTAAGAGGGTTGTATTAGTGGTAAGATTAGGGAGAGGTTAGATTAATCGGCTAGGTTTAGGAGGTTAGGGTTAGACATCTCAAAAAGAATTTGGGCAGGAAAGATGTTTAAAAGAGGTGATGTTAGGCTTAGGTGTCAGAAAGAGGTTAATGATAATATCAGGTGACCTAGAGCTGCATCAGTCTCAGAGGATCAGCTTGATTGTTAACTCTTTGCACACTCACATGCACCTGTTCAAACAAATGCACTATGCATGTTACAGGGCCAGAGTTAGGACACCTATGCATACCTGGGTACCTCTGCGCAGTGTAGGTGACTTCTCAAGGGAATGGATTCTTTTGTAACTAATGCCTAGTACACACTAGCAATTTTGATGGATCAATCATTGGTCAATTTTACCACCTCCATGTAGTATGACCATTTACCTATATAATCTGCATAGAATTGAAAATCTGTTTGGCCCTCATACTACATGGAGGTGGTAAAATTGACCAATGATTGATCCATCAAAATTGCTAGTGTGTACTAGGCTTAAGACTCTGGCTTATAACTTAGCTGTAGGGATAGCAGTGGTGCCTGGATGATGGATTCCTGTGAATGCCTTTGTATGAACAGGTGCATGTGAATGTGCAAAGAGTTAACTGTCTTTGCCATTTTGCTGGCCATACTACCTTTAGGAACTCTCTAATAACTTATTTAAATGTCCTAACTTGAGCTGATGTGCCTGGATTTATGTGGTTTTTTTTCTTGACCGGCTTCATATGCCATTAAAAGGGCAAGTCCACTTTTATGCACTTCATTGCTTATTTCAACAACAAATTTCCTAGTGCAACCCGCCGAGACATCAGACAGTGCATAGTAAGACATTCTCATGTTTCCACTCGTGTGCTGCGCAGCAGTGCATTCCAGCTGCAATCCCATTCAATGTAAGGGAATGGGATCAGCATTGCAGCACCCAGCAACACATGCGTTATCCATGCATTTCTGTAAAAAGTGCAGCCACCAGTATTGCTAGCCAGTGGTGCTCAGCAGAGCTCGAATATTCGAGTAGCTCGAATATTCGAGCTCTTTTCCAGCTATTCGAGCTCGGTATTCGAGCTCCGAATAGCTGCAGCTTTTCGAATGGGCTATTCGCGTACACTCGAATAGCCCATTCACTATTCGAGCTATTCGAGCAAACGGCGCTATTCGAGCTCGGTACCGAGCTCGAATAGCGTCATAGCCCAGATTGATGTCCTTAGAGCCAATCAGAGGGCTCCCAGGCCCTCTGACGGCAGCCAATCACAGAGGGGGACCCTGGCCAGCCCCTACCCTATAAATCGCGGCCGCCATGTTACGTTTCTCCGTCCTTGCCTGAGACTTGTACAGAGAGAGAGTTGCTCCTTTGTGCTTTGGCTTAGCAAGAGCTCTATTGTGGTCATTTACCTAGCGTTTTTGCTCACATACACCTCCTATACACACCTATATTGTTGTTAGTTAGTTAGACATTGTATTTTAGTTAGTAGCTTTTGTGTTACATAGAGACAGGCCAGCTGCTGCAGGCTTACAGCTTTAGGCCTCAGGGCCTGCCTGTGTGGGCAGCTGTCCTCCTGTCCTCTGTTTATTTCTCTCTATTCTATACCAGTATTTCTGCTGTCCTTTATTACTGATTGTATTAGTATTGTAGTTATATACTGTAACTGTACTAGGACACTCACTGTCACTGTTCATAGGCTACTAGCTGCTCCTGCGTGTGTGCACTCACTGTCTGTGTACACACTACACACACTCTATTTCCAAGTTCTGATAACTGATTGATTATTGTAATTGAATATTGTAATTAGTTAGTTGTACTCACTGTTACTACTTACTGTACTAGGAGTCTAGGACACTCAGTCACTGTTCATAGGCTACTAGCTCCTGCGTGTGTGCACTCACTGTCTGTGTACACACACTACACACACTCTATTTCCTTCTGATAACTGATTGATTATTGTAATTAGTTAGTTGTACTTACTGTTACTACTTACTCTTACTGTACTAGGAGTCTAGGACACTCAGTCACTGTTCATAGGCTACTAGCTCCTGCGTGTGTGCACTCACTGTCTGTGTACACACTACACACACTCTATTTCCTTCTGATAACTGATTGATTATTGTAATTAGTTAGTTGTACTTACTGTTACTACTTACTCTTACTGTACTAGGAGTCTAGGACACTCAGTCACTGTTCATAGGCTACTAGCTCCTGCGTGTGTGCACTCACTGTCTGTGTACACACTACACACACTCTATTTCCTTCTGATAACTGATTGATTATTGTAATTAGTTAGTTGTACTTACTGACTGTTACTACTTACTTACTTACTGTACTAGGGACACTCACTCAGTCACTGTTCATAGGCTAGCTCCTGCGCGTGTTTGCGCGTGCGTGCACTCACTGTCTGTAGTGTACACACACTAAATTTACTTGTGATTACTACTGATTATTGTAAGTTGTAACTGCTAGTTGTACTTCCTGACTGTTACTACTTACTTACTGTACTAGGGACACTCACTCAGTCACCTCACCCACCAACCCACTCCATTAAAGTACCCCACTTTTCACCCGCCCTTTTAAAAAACTTTTGTCTATACGCCCAAAACATCGAAGATGTCTGGAAGTGGCAGCCAGCGCGGTTTGGGCAAGGGGAAGGGCAGCAAGGGAATCAGGAGGAGAGGGAGCAGCATTGTGGCAAGCCGCGGGCGCGGGCGCGCCACCATGCACAGTTCCGCAGCAGCAGCAGCAGCGTCAGTGGCTAACATTCCTCCCATAGCCACTGGCCGTGGACGCCTTGGGCGCCGCCCAGCAGGAGCATCTGCAACTCACGCTGCAGAGACACAGCAGCAGCAGCGTGTAGCACCTGCTCCGATTTTCCTCCAGCCGGGTCGGAAACGTCCCATTGAGGAAAAGCATGCAGACACTGTGGTGCAACTCATGACGGAGGATGAGCAGCCCGCCATCAGCTCTGCATCTGAGGCCTCCACCCTCACCACCACCACCACCACCCCTGTTCGCAGCAGCCGCCCAGCAGGGTCTGGGGAGGAGGCCAGTTCACCGTCACTCGCCGACCTGTCATTCAGCAGTCTTTTGACCCCAGGCATCATGAGTAAATTGTCTGCTGTTGTTGGCGATCTTGAGGAGGAGATGCTGATGGGCACTTTGGGGGATGAGGGATTGGACAGCAAGACTGTGGCGACAGTCAAGCAGCCCATCCATGCATCAGGAGAGGAGTTTGGGGGGTCCTCATCCCAGCAGGACATGTTTCAGGAGGGGGAGGATGTTGATGACCCGGTGACAGACAGAGACTGGGTGCCACCACCTCCAGGGGATGTCGTCCTCAGCAGCTCTGAGGAGGAGGAGGAGGATGCTCTTGTGGGCCTTGCAAGGAGGCGCATCATTGCAAGCATTGGCAGCAGCAGTAGGCAGGTCCCACAGCCTGCTGGTGTCTCAGGCTCAGCAGCAGCAGCATCTGCCAGTACCACCACCAGCCGCACCCAAGCCCCCCAAGCCCCCCCCCAACCACCACAGGGAGACAGGCAGCAGCGCTTCCATGCCGTAGGGGGATGTTTCTGTCACCAATCTGGCGCTTTTTCACCATGCCCACAGTGTACAGCAAGTACGCCACTTGCAACCACTGTCAGCGGTAGTTGAGCAGAGGTGCAGACCCCTTAAAGTTCTGCACCAGCTCGCTCATCAACCACCTTGCTGCGAAACATTTCCACCAGCATCAGGAGTTCCAGAGGCTGAAGGCATCTGGTGCTGGCAGTGGCACCACACCCATCACTGCACAGCCTTCAGCAGCAGCAGCAACAGCAGCCACCCGCCCTCCTGCTCCTCCAGCAGCACCAGCAGGAGTGCGGAAACGCACTGCTCCTCCCCCCTCTGCAACTCCTGCCGCCGACACTGAGGCCTGTTCTGGCAGCCAGTCCTCAGTGGCCTCCTCCGCTGTGTCTGCTGATTCCCGTGCCAGCAAAAGGCCACGCCAGAGCCTTTTGAGCGAGTCCTTCCAGGGGGTGGTTAGGGCTCTGCCTCCCAGCAGCCGTCGCGTGCGGCAGCTGAACGGCTTGCTGGCATGGGCCATGTGCTCCCAACTCCTGCCGTACACGCTCGTGCAGGAGGGGAGCGACATTCGTGCGCTGCTTGCTTGCGCAGCCCCAGACTGGCAGCTCTCCAGCAGACACTTTTTCTCCCGCAAGGCCATTCCTGCACTGCACCGCTTTGTGATGGCCAATGTGGAGCGAGGGCTGGAGCACGCGGTTGGTGAAAGGGTCCACGTCACCATGGACTCCTGGAGCAGCCGCTTCGGGACAGGCCGCTACCTGTCCTTCACTGTCCACTGGGTCAGCTTGGTGGAAGGGGGTGAGGATGGGAGAGCAGCAGCGGGCACAGCAGCAGCAGCAACACAGTGGGTGGTGCCACCCCGCAGGGTCAGGGGAACTGCAGCAGGTTCCTCCAATCCTCTGCCATCCTCCGGCACACCTGGCCAAACCCCCCGCCTCAGCAGCAGCGTGAAGGCCCGCCACTGCCAAGCGCTGCTGCACTTGGTCAGCCTTGGGAAGACCAAGCTGACGGCAACCCATGTGTTGGCCAAACTCCAGGAGCAGGAGAGGATTTGGCTGACCCCCAGAGGCCTCAGAGTCGGAGAGGTGGTGGCCGACAATGGGGCCAATCTGGTTGCCGCAATAGACAGGGGAAACCTGACCCACATCCCCTGTCTTGCCCACGTGCTGAACCTGGTGGTGCAGAAGTTCTTGCGCACCTACCAGGGGATGGGCGAACTGCTGGAAACGGCAAGGAACGTTGTGCGTCACTTCCGGCGCTCGGCTGCAGCCTGTGCGAGCCTGGAAGACGTGCAAAAGGAGCTGGATCTGCCACGCCATCGGCTGATCCTTGACGTTCCGACTCGCTGGAACTCCACCCTGGCGATGTTGGAGCGTCTGGTTGAACAGAAGCGCGCTGTCAAACAGTACCTTGCCCTGGCCACTGTTTCCGCCGCTCAGAGAAGGGACAAGACCAGCAACATCCCGTCCATCGTCCCCGATGATGACTGGAGGCACATGCAGCAGGTGTGCTTAGTGCTGGCTCCCTTTCTGCAGGCCACTAACATGGTGAGCAGGGACCATGCTATGGTCTGCGAGTGGGTGCCCCTGGTTTGTCTGCTGAACAGGGCCCTCGATGCTTTGCTGGAACAGGGAGCGGCAGCCTTGGACCAGCAGGAGCGGCAAGCAGCTGCACAGTCCACCTCTGAGGGGGAGGAGGAGGAGGACTTGGTGGAGGTCCCTGACCTTGCTGCTGATGAGGGGGATCAGCACAGTGCAGCTGAGTTGGTGCGGGGGTGGAGAGAGGATGAGGCTGACGAGGCAGAGGAGGAGGATGAGGACAGCAGCACTGCCGTCGATGTGCCAGCAGACGTGGCCCGCCTCTTCCCAATGGCAGCGCACATGCTGACGTGCCTGCGCAGAGACCCCAGGGTGATCCAGATGAAGCAGAGGGAGGACATCTGGATCAGCATGATGTTGGACCCACGCCTCAAGGGGAAGTTGAGCCAGTTCCTGCCGCCTGCAGGAGGAGACCCAGCGCAACAAATAAGGAGCTTGCAGCAGGCCCTTGTTGAGCGCTTGGAGGAAGCCTTTCCCCAGCCTTCCACCCCCACTGTCCAGCAGCCAGCACAGAGGCAGCAGCAGGTGCCTGCATCCAGCAGCAAGCGCCCCACAGACCTGCTGTCTCTCAGCCACGAGCTCTACAGGACTGTAGAGGCTCCGGCAGCAGTGACTAGAGAGGAGGTGCATGCAGCAGCATCCTCCACCGGTCACAGCCAGCGCCTGACCCGCATGGTGGCTGACTACATGGGGTCCTACAGCGGGCTTGACAGCGATGCCCCTGTTGATCCCATGGAGTATTGGGTCAAGCGCCTGGAGATCTGGAGCGAGCTGGCGCAGTACGCCCTGGAAGTTCTGTCCTGCCCCCCTTCCAGCGTGCTGTCCGAGCGCTGCTTCAGTGCAGCTGGTGGTGTGGTCACCGAGAAACGCTCACGTCTGTCTCACAAGTCTGTGGACAGACTGACGTTTCTCAAGATGAACCAGGCGTGGGTGGAAGGCGAGTTCCTGGCCCCTGTTGTCGGCGAGAGGGGGACATGAACTGGCTAAGAACCATCGTTAATGTGCCTTACCACCCTTTACCACCTCCTGGCTCCTGCTCACTAAGCCAGCCTGGTTCACTTTGACTATTACGTCGCCTGCAGCCACACATTTTACACCTACAGTGGGCTGCTGTGTACTGCCCTTCTGCTGTCTGTCTGTGTTTCCCACTGCCAGGGTACACAGATTTACCTTCTGCTGCCACTCTGCCACCAGCTATTACGTCAAACAATAGCTGCTCACATTACTCCTCCATTCCTCCTGCTGCTGCTGCTGTCTGTCTGTCTGTGTTTCCCAACGCCAGGGTACACAGATTTACCTTCTGCTGCCACTCTGCCACCAGCTATTACGTCAAAAAATAGCTATATCTGTCTGTGTAATTGGTTGTAAAACCAAAACTACAAAACCATAAAAAAAAAAAAAAGGTTTAATTTTTCTGAGGTGCCCGGGTTGAAAACTGTGTTGTCCCAGTTGTGTATTGGACACAATGTGGGCTGCACGACCGCTGTCTGGGACCTCCTGCCTGCTGTGTTTATTTACAGCCCTGGTATCACCGCTAGGTAACAGGGCTATTATGTCACGCTGCCTGCCTCATTGACTGCCTGCTGCCACACACTCATCCTCCTCCTCCTGCTGCTGAATTTACCTCCTGCTGTCTGTGTGTTTCCACTGTCAAGGAGCACATACAATGGCGCTTCCAACATGCGTGCGCCACCAGCTATTTGTTACGCTCAAAAATAGCTGCATTTCTTTTAAAAAAAAAAATTTGAAAAGAGAAATAAGTGAAGAAGAAGACGATATAGAAGAAGATGAAGAAGATGAAGAAGATGAAGAAGATGAAGAAGATGAAGAAGATGAAGAAGATGAAGAAGATGAAGAAGATGAAGAAGATGAAGAAGATGAAGAAGATGAAGAAGATGAAGAAGAAGAAGAAGAAGAAGAAGAAGAAGAAGAAGAAGAAGAAGAAGGAGAAGATGAAGAAGAAGAAGATGAAGAAGATGAAGAAGATGAAGATGAAGAAGAAGAAGAAGAAGAAGATGAAGATGATGAAGAAGAAGAAGATGAAGAAGATGAAGAAGAAGAAGATGAAGAAGAAGAAGAAGAAGATGAAGATGATGAAGAAGAAGAAGATGAAGATGATGAAGAAGAAGAAGATGAAGAAGAAGATGAAGATGATGAAGAAGAAGAAGATGAAGAAGATGAAGAAGATGAAGATGAAGAAGATGAAGAAGATGAAGATGATGAAGAAGAAGAAGAAGATGAAGAAGAAGATGAAGAAGATGAAGATGAAGAAGATGAAGAAGAAGAAGATGAAGATGATGATGATGAAGAAGAAGATGAAGAAGAAGATGAAGATGATGAAGAAGAAGAAGATGAAGAAGATGAAGAAGATGAAGATGAAGAAGATGAAGATGAAGAAGATGAAGAAGATGAAGAAGAAGAAGAAGAAGATGAAGAAGTTGAAGAAGAAGAAGAAGAAGAAGAAGAAGATGAAGAAGATGAAGAAGATGAAGAAGAAGATGAAGAAGATGAAGAAGAAGATGAAGAAGAAGATGAAGAAGAAGATGAAGAAGATGAAGAAAAAGAAGATGAAGAAGAAGAAGATGATGATGAAGAAGATGAAGAAGAAGAAGAAGAAGACAATATAAAAGAAGAAGAAGATATAGAAGAAGATATAGAAGAAGAAGATATAGAAGAAGAAGATATAGAAGAAGAAGAAGAAGATATAGAAGATAAAGAAGAAGAAGAAGAAGTATATACAGTACTGAACAAATTTCTGGACACAACTTCTCTTTTCAACTTTTTTTTTTTAAAGGAACATCCCCACATAATCACTTGCTGTTGTTACTTGGAAAAAAAGAGGTTTCTTGCATCATTCACCCTCAAAACAAGTGTTGGAAGCTATTTAAGGCCATTTCGAATAGTCAGCTCGAATAATGAGCTCGAATACCGACTCGAATAGTGAGCTCGAATTCCGAGGTCGAATCGAATAGTAAAAATTATTCGACTCGAATATTCGACTGATCTCGAATAATTTACTATTCGAATTCGACCTAACTCGAATTTTGAAAAGGGGTATTTGAGCACCACTATGCTAGCCAACACAAACGTGTAGATGGATCTTCACAATTTATCCACTGAATTGCTCGAAGTATGACTAAAAGTATGAAGGACAAGTTCCTGTACATTGCTGAAGTATCATTTTGTGTTCTCTCAGAGCCAAAGGCCAGTCAAGTGCCTAATCAAATAAAGGATGCATGTGTAGCACTGTAAGAAGTGAATTAGCAACTGAGCGTGCTATTAGATTTCACATTCCAGAACATTCTTGATTTATATTGTATGAACAAAGCTGGATGTAGGAAATGACGATGTTGTGTAAAGAGTTGGAAATGTGTCGCCAAGCTGGCTTCTAACACAATTTCTGCTAAGTGATTGCTCAGGGACTAATGCCATCCTGAGTGTATAGGTTTTGTAATTGCCTGCAAGCCACTCAATAAAAGATCTGGAGTTTTGTCTGTAGGCCCGCCCGCCCCTTGGGACCCGCACATTTATCTGGAACTCAAGAACAGACTATCAGGAATTCAAGGCCATCAGATCAACATTTGTAGCTAAATGGAGGCCTATTTTGCATCTCCTGTGAGGGCCAGGTCTTAACTCACTTTATATTTCTATTAGCGAGTGTTGCGTTCACTCACGTTTCCCAGCTCACAGCTTAAATTACTGCAGAGAGTAGACTAATCAGAGATACAGGTGCAGGTGCTGATATCAATTATAGCTCACATCGCCTGTGCATATGGATTTAAATTAGATTTTAACAAGACGGTATATAAAGCATAAAAATGGACGACTGAATGGAGTTTATATGTACATTCAGCACAAAAACACCCAAAGCTAGGCTAATGTATTTAGTTTTTTTGTTATTAGGGAGCCGCTGCTCTGTGCCTTGTAATACGGCACATGTATAAGCTGCTGTTGCTGCTGCAGAACGTACAAGCCCACAGCGCTGGCTCAAGCCAAGATGGGCCCTTGCGGGGCCCTCCAATCCCCCCCCCCCCGAAGAGGCATTATGGGCCCATTTACAAATTCATCCCCCCAGGGCTCCTGACCCAGCTGCCAGGCACGCACAGGTCTCTGCCCAATTTTTTTTTTGTCTCCGGGACCCCTGCAGAGTTTTCAGCAGCATTGCGACTCACCTGTCCCGCTGGGGGCACTGCTCCATTAGTCCTTGCACTCCCATCTTCATCCTCGCAGGAGTGCCTCTGCTCCATGTCCCGGAAAAGGTTATTACATAATAACATGCTGGGTCACTGAGAAAAGACACCCTTGCAAGGATGAAGACCAGAGTACATGGAATGATGGAGAAGTGAACCCGTCAGGACCGGTGGGTCGCAATGCTGCCGAAACTCTGCCGGGGAGAAAAATATAGTGTTGGAGGGGGGGGGGGGGGGGTCGCTTGGCAGCTTTTGGTGGCCCTGAGGCAATTGTCCAGGTTGCCCCTATGGAAACGCCGGCCCTGCAAGCACATTGACGTGACCGAAGTGCAGCCCAACAGCATTTGTGCTCGAAAGGAGCATGCCTTCTGCAGTGGAGGTGTGGGAGTATGCCTGTCAATGGGATAATATCTGGATATATAGAATTTATTAGAAATCCATTTTAGATTTCTTGGCATAGGCATTCTGTAGTGCAGGTGTGGGAGTATGTGTGTCAATGCGATAATAGTTTGATATATAGCAATTAATAAAAATCCATTTTAGACCTTTGCTACTTCTGTACAAAATTGATCAGAAAAACGATTCGAAATAAGATTGGGCCTGTCAGAAAAAAACGATTTGCCTTTCAATCTGACGGGAAATTGCATGGCGTGTACCAGGCAAATACTGACTCATCCAAATAGATTAGCCAGCAGACTAGACAGAGTGCTATAACTTCTGTTGCTGACAGCTTTTGCAGGGCAAAAAAAAAAAAAATTAATTATAAATTGCAAGTGTTATTACTTTTCAATCCCTAATACAACAATGGTTTATCCATAGGGTTACCCATAAATAGACCACCTTTTCCACAAGGGCCAGTATGCTGGTCCAAGCCATCGCTTTTATTCCGCACTCTCTGAGTTGTTGGTAAGAAATTCCGACACGCGTTTCTTTAATGTACAAGATGTTAAACCAGAATATTTTGAGCAGACATATGTTGTTTAGTGTGTGCTTTGTTTAGAAAGCTGCAGCTATATTTATCTTGCCTCCAAAGGAGAAAAAAATCAATAGTTTTATAAAAGGAACGTTTTATTATTGTCACAGAGGAGATACAGCTCAACAGTTAAGGATGAGCAGTTTTAATCTAAACCGCACATGTATAAAATATTTACACGCCACAGTTAGGGGTATATAACAGAACTTGTGGGACAGAATTACAGTCAAACATTAAAGGTCATCAACAGGCTCATCGGGCAAATATCCTGAAATGTTTTCATCTTTAGGTATGGGTAGTGGAGAGTAGATTAATATAATTATCCATTCTATATAATTAACTCCCCCCCTCCACCCCCCCCCCCCCCCGAGTTTTTTACCAGAACGGTCTATGTCCCAAACATTCATATTTAGCATATGCATTACCCAGCCCAGGTAATGATTTTAAAAGTACATAGTGTGCTTTGAGCAATTAGCGAGACCTGAGTTATCTAGGTAATGTGGATTCTGCTACTTGCATATCCTCTGAGCATTGCCTAATGTGTATTGGAACCCTATTTACTGAACATCTTGTTCTCTGCACTTTGTGATTGAGCAAGTCCATAAATTCTCTGAAAAAGGTCACTGTATAAAAATACATAAAGCAAAGAAAAAAAAACGAATAAATCCATAAATCAAAGGTTGGCAAAGTAATGACCAGGTAAAATGCAGCTGGGCGCTAACAAGGAACCCTCTGTGTGGTTTAATCTAAGGCAAATATTAAGTTAACAAAGAGAACACAAATAAGATGAAGGATAAGAGCAAAATGCAGTGACTACTCCCAGTTTCTAAGGAAACCTACAATGAAGAAACAGTTTATAAATCTATGGCCCAAAGGCCTCTGTAGACATTGGATTTTCAGTAATAACTATCAGTGTGTCTGTATGTAAGTCCTTCATAAAACTGTCACCAAAAATGATGACTTCATGATTGTTTAGGACAATTATTAAGCATGTTTATAGGCCTAAATACAAAGGGTCAGATCAATATACAATCATGTTGTCTGTTGCTCATCTAATCTCCAAGTGGCTACACTGACAAAGCTAAATTTTTTCAACTTTAAAAGAGCTCTCAGACAGGCCTATCTTTCAGTGTGCTTATTCAACACTCGTAATCAATGTCCCAGAAGTCCCAAATCAATGTACATGTATGTATGATAGCTCTCAACTGTTGTTTTGTCTCTGGACAACTTTCAACTTCTGTCCCATTGTGATGGTTGATTATACATATACGCACATAGAAGACAGACACTTGCCTTAGTAGAGGGAAACCTCTGGATCCTCCTCAAGGCCACCATCATTGCCTGAAAGCTCATGCTCGTACCAATCACTGTGCGTGGCCACACTGCGCAGGTGCAATGATGGCCTGTGCCCAGCCCTGGGCTGCCCATGAAGCGGTGTGAAAGGGCGTACACATGCACTACCGCCAGCGCCCTCCTGGCCGTGGGTGGGGGGCCGCCGAGCTGGAGGGGGGAGCAGCGGGCACAGCAGTGGGGAGGGGAGTCAGAACCCCCTCCCTCAGCGGGGGCTCCCACGTCCGCTTTTCCCCTCCAGCAATTTTCTCTAAATTCAGAGCCGGCAGCGAGCGAGGAAGCAATTACTCACTTACTTGCGTTCCACCGTTTGTCGCGTCACTTCCTGCAATGCTGCCCACTAAAGTACATTTCGTAATTATCAGAAAATCCATAATTCATAATTTTATAGTTCGTAATTTTGTGTCGTAATTTTGCGTTAAATCGTAATTTTGTGTTTCAGTCATAATACTGTAATTTGGCGGAATTACAAAAATTACAGGTAACGCAAACCGTAATTTTGTGTTTTATAAAAAAATTATGGGTAAACCAAAATCATACTGTATATATGTCACACTTTCTCTCCCCAAAAAATGGAAAGAACAAGTCCCTGCGTCTTATACAGCAAAGACTGGGAATCCCCGTGTGTGGCAGTGTGTTATGTCGGGTGCACAGAGATCTTCTATCAAGGTAATGAAGATTGCAAGATTAGAGGACAATGGACCATGGACCATGCGGGCTGGTATAGCTCAGGGTGCAATGCCTGCATGGGGACAAGGGGTTAAAGAGGCTCAGGAGGGGGGACCCCACATTTTTTTTGAATTTCCCGCACTCTGAACATAAAAAAATAATACATTTTTATACACGTTAATACATTATCTGTCATTTTAGCACAGTGACTTTGCTATACTTTGCTATTTTTTCCCTCTAACTTTAAAATCATTTTTCTCAAAAACTGCAAGGTGTTTTTGAAATGTTTTCCCATTGTTCCCACTGTTCTTCTTAACACCCTGCAAATTTGGTGTTTCTAGCATTTACGGGGGCTTTGCTATTAACTGCTAAAGTCGGTGGCTGATGACACATATCCCACCCTGTGAATGAGAACTTTTCTCAAAAACTATGTCTTTTATGGACCCACTGTCCTCCTCTACATACCCTTCTATAATACTAGAGGTAAAGCTGCTAATTTTGTAACTGATTAAATACTGCTCCTGATCTCCTGACCTGTGGAAAGCACAGCTGGTATACGATCTCTTATACAGAACAATATATCTAAACATCTACAATTTACGCCATCTATAAGCAGGAAGATTAGAAATACACTCTAATTGGAAAATATGGTTGCAGGTCTGATATGACAGAAGACCCAGATCACGTGAGATGAGTGTGAGGGCCCTGACACAATAGAGAGCATTTTGCAGGTCATTTTCGTTTTTTTTAAAAAAACTCTTCTATTGATTCACATTGAAATCACTGTAAAATTGAGGCAAAATAGCCGCAATTGCAATTTTGCAAAAAAATGTTTGTGATTTTACAGGGCCCTGACCCCAGAGAGCTTTTTGCGGGTCGTTTTTGTTTTTCAAAAACACTTCCATCGACTTATATTAAAATCACAACTGCGGCAATTTTGCAGTTATTTTACCGCGATTTTAATGCAAGTCGATGGAAGCATTTTTAAAAATGAAAATGACTCGCAAAACGCTCTTCGAGGTGTCAGGGCACATTTTATTTCCCTGCATGCTTCTGGAACAATAAGAAGGAAAAGCATATTTATCTTTTAAATCTGGTAAACAGATTTGTTTTACAAACTGTTTTTATCCCCCTTTCAATGCATTATTATTACATAATGTCAAACATGGCTTCTCAATCATGCCGAACGAATCTGCTCACAATTAAATCTGGAGTTCCCTTGTCAAATCTGTTTTGCAGTTTTTAAGCCAAGAATGTGCGAACACTTTGTTATTCCATCATCCAGTAATTGCAACTTCTGCTTATGGAACAAAACCCTGTGTGACTGTCAATGTGTTATTATTCTCGAGAGGCTCTCGCATATCAGGAAGCAGTCCTCAGAGTATTGTGCTATTTATGTAATCACTTTTACTTGCATGCATTCACAAGTGCCACTGGTGTCAAAGAAGATAAACACACACCAAACGGAGATGTTAAATAACCAATTAATATTTAACAGTGATATTTGACCTGGAGCTTGTCCAGCCATTATTGTATCCCATCGGAAAATATTTATTGTACGCTGAATAAACTATCTGTACCTGTAAAGTAACCATGGCGGCACCTCAAGCAAAGTTA
Source organism: Hyperolius riggenbachi (assembly GCF_040937935.1). Classification (NCBI taxonomy): domain Eukaryota; kingdom Metazoa; phylum Chordata; class Amphibia; order Anura; family Hyperoliidae; genus Hyperolius; species Hyperolius riggenbachi. Next base: position 471,538,075 of record NC_090647.1, read on the forward strand.
TAATGTTCTGTTCATGTTGTACTATTATATAGTTAAATTTCCTGCCTTGTGCATGCAAAGTAAGAAAGATAAACGGAGTTTGTATGTTCTGCATGGGTTTTATCCATGGCCTTTGGGTTCCTACAACATTCTGAAATATATTGGTAGGTTATTAGATTGGAGGTTATTACATTGTAGGATTTGTATCTTTTACATAAAATACAGGAAGGAAGGAAGGAAGGAAGAAAAAGAAAGAACTAATATTCAAGGAAGTACAAGAGGTTATACTCACCCTAACACTTGTGGTACAACTCTTCAAGGCAGCTCCTCTTCTGATTTCAGTACATCTTCTCCTGGATGGCCACCTAATAGCATTTCTAACACAGCTGAGAACCTTTACTAAGACAAGAGCTGCATCTCAGCCATACAATTCACAGTGGCTTTAGGAAGGCAAAGAAGCAACTTCGGTGGACAAACTCACCATTTGGCTTTCCCAGAATTCCAAAAACTGGAAGTAAAGGAATTTGAGGGTATTTTGCAGTGTTGTCAGCTGTTAGGTCATCATAGGCTTATGCTACCAATGCAATGATCACAAGTAGATGAGGTCCCGAACTCAGAAGAGGAGCTGCGTTGACAAGAAGCACCGTAAAGGACCAGGTGAGATAGTCGCTTCTTCAAACAGCTTTTTTCCCTCTTTTGGGTCATGGATAAATGGCAATTTTTATACTCAGTTTGTTATTTTAGGACTATAATTTGTGCATATGGTAGGTTTTTGAGTATGGGCAGTATAGACTCTTACGTCCCCTAAACACTTTTTATGTTACTGTTTTACTGTGTTTCGTCATGGTACCAACAATGCCTACTGAAAAAGAGCGAGGGCTACTGAGGATGTGGGCTTAACTACTTCCGTACCAGCATTCTCTTCCCCTTCAAGGACCAGAGACTGCTGGCACGGTAAAACTGTGCTTACTGACAAATCACCATAATGATCCGCTGCTCCTGCCGGTCATGCCTCTATGCCCCTGCTGCAGTCCCTCTCTCTGCCGTCACTATGACGGCAGAGCTGTGTGAGCAGGTCCGGAGCAACTTTCATTGGCTCCTGACGCTGTCCATCAATGTAAGCCAATGGGATTGGCTTAAAGTGATGACAGGATTAGTAGCCAATGAAATTGGCTCCTGAGTGGCTTACACAGCTCTGCCGCCATACTGACGGCAGAGTGAGTGGGTTGCAGCGGCGACAGAGCGGCGCAATCAGCAGGAGCGATGGGACCACACAGCGACGATTGTTGAAATCCACATTCTGTCAGAACCGCGCTGCCACAAGCAGGACATAGATTTCAACCACGCTGGTTTGGAAGCAGTTAAAGATAATCTGTATAAAAATAAGGAAATATACAATAGACAAGGGGCTCATCCCCACCTCCAGTGTCCAGAAAAGGTTGGGGTAGCTACTCCCATGCCTGTTGGTGTAGGCCCGGGGTGCCTACTAAAGGTAGTAAGAAGCACAATCTGATCTCTGGTCCTATGTTAGCCCAGACCCCTATTCAACAATGTCATCCTCTTGCAATAGCCAATGCTTTGTCATGCTGAGTTTCATCTGTAAGATAATTAAAAATCATATATTTGTTTTTCCAGTAAGATTATTAAACAGGAGATGTCACAGGTTTTGGTTCCCAGCTGCCTCAGAGCTTGGAGAAAAATGGTGTCAATCACAATTAAACTGGTCTCACACAGCAATTAGAATAAGCAGTTATTATGCATTTTTATAGTGTTGACATCTTCCACAGTGCTCTACAGAGTGCATAGTGGGGTCAATAGAGACTTCTAGGGGCTGAAAGAAGTCCCAGGTATGTAAAACTGCAAACCTTTCCTTTCTCTCATGTAACCTTTAAAGAGACACCGTAAGGAAAAATAATGGCCCTATGGGGTACTTACCTCCAGAGGAGGAAGCCTCTGGATCCCAATGAGGCTTCCAACGTCCTCTTCATACTCGGGGATCCAGTACTGTCAGCCATCGAAAATCCACCAACAAGCTTGTCAGCAGGCGGCGAAGGCGCAGTAGGGGCTTCAGCGTGCGGTAATACAGTACAAGCTTCCCCTCAGGTTCTGGTGGAAATAGCCGAGCCCGATCGGGTCTTATTATCGGCGGAGCCCGAGGGGAAGCTTGAACTGCGCCTGCAGATAGGTAAATATTGCCGCACACTGTTTGAGGGCTGCAAGCGCTGCATCCCCGAGGCTGGAGCTGATGGGGGAAGCCTCATTAGGATCCAAAGGCTTTCCCCTCCCGAGGTAAGTTCCCCCAGGGGCACTTTTTTCCATACAGGATTACTTTAAATGTGAATTTTGCATGCAAGAAATAACTTACAGAAGAGCAGCATCATTTTGCACCCCGTGTGCCTTTTCTTATTGACAATCATTAAGCTACTGTGGCAAAGTTAACAAGTTGTAACGCAGACGACAGTGCATAGTGTCTGAAATATCATGTGTGGAAAAACCTGTCCCTTATCCTCCGTGATGAATGTGCACCCTCCCTTAGTAAGGTAAGAGGAATATCTATAGCTAAATGAGAACATCTTTTTAATCTAGCACATATGTGTCACTAGGTCAATACAGATTATCACAGCTGTTCCCACTGCAGGAGACACACAGCACATGGCTTGCTTTGGGGCCAGCAGAGGGACTTTGAGAAAAATACTGACATAGAAAATATCAGTATGTGTACTTACTATGAAGATTTAAAGTAAACCTGAGACAAATACAACATAAGGATGTATACTTACCTGGGGCTACGGGATCGTGACCAAGGAGGCGCACAGCCAGGACACCCATGTGCAGTAGTCCCTGATTAGGGACATTACTAGGGCAGAGTATGGTGGAAAAGATGGGACTGCATGGACACAGAGGCAGTACTTTGACTACAGGGGCTGGAGTAAGCAGTAAGTAAGTATAAATCCTTTTGTTGTATATGTCTCAGGCATGCTTAAAAGCAAACCAGTACTGCAAAAAAAAAAAGTATGAGCTCTATCTGCAGTAAAAATAGTAACTTTCCAAGATTTCCATTTTTCAATTTTAAGGGGTTACATTTTAAGTCTGAACTGAGAACAGCAACCATGTTAGTGTGATATAAAATTTGGTTCATTCAATTCCAACACAAACAGAAATAATGACCTTTTCAACTTTTCAGCATTATCCTGTTATCAGGTGTGTTTGCACAGCCAGATACACCTGTTCAGGCTTCTATTTACTTTTCAGGAGTCTTGCCTCAACTTCTCTGGCTGTACAGATAAAAGCACTGGTTTATTAAGCCTTGCAATGGAAAAATACAAAAAAGTACACAGGTACGTTCCAAGTAGAAATGGTGCTGTATGTAGCAATGATTATCTCATCATGGATGACATACACTAAAAGCTAGTAAAATAACTGTGCACATTTAAGGAATGGCAATTTTACCGGTATTTATGCAACTGAAATAGCGTGTGTTGTGCACATAGTGCAACTCTCATTACATGCAGTAGGTAATGTGGCAATTGCTAGTATAACGTGCATTACACACATAGGGCACTACCAGCACATGCACATGCACATTATCTACATAAGTGCTCAGTAAATACCGGAAAAATAAACTGCTGTGTGCACACCATAATTTTACTCACTTTTTTGTGAATACAACCTCAAGTCACATGTGAGTTTGGGTACATTTTAATGTGTCATCTCTAAAATAACTGCTTGTATTATGTATGAAACTTAATTGTGCTCTACCCCCGATTTCACTCCCATTCACACAGTCATACAACATTTAATTCTGCTCTACCCCACTGGCCAGCAGCAACCGTGACTGCCCTGACGAATTTGGAATTGGGGTATATTCATGAAACAGAATACCATACGTAAAGTTATGTGCATAATGAATAGTGCATAATGAATTGCATGTAATGTAGGTAAAAGGCACGTTATTCTGATTACCGCAGTTTAGTGAACACATCCCAATGACATAAATGTGTGATCATTATTTTCTTTCCATTCTATACACGTTCTCCATAATAAAGCTGGAAAACCTGCACATATCTCTTCCAAAAAATTATAGTAAAAAAAAAAAAATACACCAAGAAACAGTTAAAGGACCACTATTGCGATAACATTGTAAAATTTAAATTATATGAGACACATAAATAAAAAGTACTTTTCTTCAACAGTAAAATGTGCTATAACTTTGCACTAACAGTAGGTAGTTGAAATCTGGCAGAACTGACAGATTTTGGACTAGCCCATCTCCTCATGGGAGATTCTCTGTTTTTATTTTTTTTTCAAAAGCACTTAGTGAATGGCAGTTGCTCAGTCCAACTAATAGCATGCAAAATGATAGAGAGGGGGCCTGCATATCTGTATAGACCCTTTCCAGGGAGTGCTTTTGTAAAGGCTAAACTAAATACTGAGAATCCCCCATGAAGAGATGGACTAGTGAAAAACCTGTCAATTCTGTCATATTTCTACTAACTACTGTATGTGAAAGCAACATAGAAGAAAAGTAGTGTATAGCTCATTATACTAAGTAAGAAACATACTTATTTGTATGTGTTTACACGTATTTTAAGAGGCTTTAACTACGAATTAACCATTTCAGCCCGCAGGTATTTTTCACCTTATGGACGAGAGGAATTTTCACCTGTCAGTGCTCCTCCCATTCATTCCCCAATAACTTTATCACTACTTCTCACAACAAAATTATGTATACCTTGTTTTTTCCACCACCAATTAGGCTTTCTTTGGGTGGTACATTATGCTAAGAATTATTTTATTTTAAATGCATTATGATGGGAATAAGAAGAAAAAAATGGAAACAATTCATTATTTTTCAGTTTTCAGCCATTATATTTTTAAAATAATTCATGCTACCATAATTAAAATCCACACATTTTATTTGGCCATTTGTCCCAGTTATTGCAACATTACAATTATATCCCTAGTACAATGTATGGTGACAATATTTTATTTGGAAATAAAGGTACATTTTTTTCAGTTTTACATCCATCACACATTTTTAGCCCATAATTATATGCCCTCTAGTCATAAATATTTTTTTTTCTTCCCTAAAGTCAGTCAGCTTTACTATTTGGCCACAAAATGTCCTCGCTGAGCAAAAATCCTATTAGCGTACTTTGTACGCTAAATAGGATACAACGTATCACTACATTGTAACTAAGGAAGTGACGCAGGTTTCCATCGGAAACCTGCGATCACATTGCCGGCGGGGAGATTATGAATGGAAACATTGTTTCTACTCATAAATGTAACGATCGGGTGGCAGAAATCAGCGGCAAGTCTCTATTTAAGAATAAACACGTTTTTTGAACAAAAACAGTGTTTATTCTCGGCAGACATTAGAGATGGGCCGAACGGTTCGCCGGCGAATGGTTCCTGGCGAACTTCAGTGGTTCGCATTCGCCTACCAAAGGCGAACTTTCGCGGAAGTTCGATTTGCCCCATAATGCTCTATGGAGCAGAACTTTGACCCTCTACATCTTAGTCAGCAGGCACATTATTGCCAATCAAACTGCACTCACGCCTGGAGCGCCCCCCTCCCCCCTTATAAAAGACAAAGTCCTTGAGCCTTTTTACTCACTCGTCTGCCTACACTAATTAGTTAAGGGACAGCTGCTACACACTCTGTTAGGGAGAGTTTAATTAGGCTCTTGTATATTACTCACTACCTCCACTCTCCTACCCTCCACCCTCCTACCCTCTGGCTACAAATCCTTAAGCAATGTCTGGATGGTGTAATGGTAGAGGGCTCTGCCTCTGACACAGGAGACCACGGTTCAAATCTTGGCTCTGTCTGTTCAGTAAGCCAGCACCTATTCAGTAGGAGACCTTAGGCAAGTCTTCCTAACACTGCTACTGCCTATAGAGCATGCCCTAGTGGCTGCAGCTCTGGCGCTTTGAGTCTGCCAGGAGAAAAGCGTGATATAAATGTTATTTGTCTTGTCTAATTTTTCTCTTGGATTAAGCATAAATGGTAAATGCTAGGCTAGCTTCAGTTAGTACTGTTGTGGTACAGTGGTTAAGGTACTTGCCCACCACACAGTGAGACCTGGGTTCAATTCCCAGCCACGGTATGTAAGCTGGCTTTTGAAATAGTATAATTCCCTGGCAGATGAGACCCTCCTCCCTTCGGGAGGAAGGGAGGAGGGAGAAAGGAGAAAGGGAGGCCTAAAATTGACCTTAAAATAGGGGTGTATGTGAAATCTAGATTTTTGCCTGTGACTTTTGATGTGTATTTCACTCAATCAGGTCTGCCTCCAGGTATTAGAGCCCTTGAAACATGTTTTCTATAATTTTTCCAGCCAGCAGAATTTTTTCTATTTTTCAAAGTTCGCCTCCCCATTGAAGTCTATTGCGGTTCGCAAACTTTTTCGTGAACCGAACCTTTCGCGGAGGTTCGCGAACCGAAAATAGGAGGTTCGGCCCATCTCTAGCGGACATGCTCACATTGGCACAGGGGACTTTTGTCTCCTGCAGCCAATCCCCCCTGCTAGCAGCAGCAGCAGCGCGATCACGGACAGATCGTCTGCAAAACCCCCAAACTGCAGGGATGTGACTAGCGCGCCCCTGCGGTTTTAGCAGCTGCCGCTGCGGACGTGAAGCTCACATCCGCGCGGCATAAATGGTTAAAGCAAAATCAAATAAGCTCTGTGATACAATGAAGCACATAAATTTGAGTTAAGCTGCATAAAAACAAAAACAATTTTTCCTCTATTAGGCTGAACAATGTGACTAATTCTGCTCCGCCACATCGGGAATTGTTCCTGCCGAAATTGCCAGCTGAGAATGCAGGTAATGACCAATGAAAGAAACAAACTTAGCAGGAGGTACAGTCAGTGGAAATACATCAGAGAAAATTGGCTCTCAGGCTATTTTATGTGGTCTTTGTGTTCTGTTTAATTGAGTTTTGAAAATTAGATAAACGTGGCTTGTAAAATGGATGTTTGCTTGTAAGGCAATCATACATTGTGCCTATTACTGTGCAAAGTACTAAATAAGCTACGCATTAGGCATGATGATCACTGCTTTGGCTGCTGTGGCAAAGAACTGAGGTCATCTATGCAGGGAAATGCAAGAACGCCCAGTGATTGATGGAGCAAACTGGAATGGAATAGATATTGTGACATGAACATCATAATTGTTATCTGCAAAACAGCAAATATCCCTCTGTAGGATGCACACTTATACTGATAGACATGATATGTTCTGGTACTAAATGCACTTTATTATAAAGGTGTAAAGGCCCATATCCACGAAGTCATTTTTCTGAATGATTTTGTGACGAACTTTTTCTTTCACGATATTGCGCAACATCGTTTAACACATGCCACCTACCAGAGCTGGGACAAGGTCCTCCAGCACCCAAGGCTGAGACACCAAAGTGCGCCCCTCCATCCCTCCCACCCCAGCCGTCACACACTGATTGCTATTAGACTAAGAGGGCCACAGGGCCCACAACCTCCTCCAACACCTTAATATCTAGTTATCTGGCTTGCAGTCACTGCTATGTATCCTCTTTTCTTATTTCTTTCTGCTTCATACACAATTAGGAATGACAGCTGAATGAATTGTGCGCCCCCTCCTGCACTGCGCCCTGAGGCTGGAGCCTCTCCAGCCTATGCCTTGGCCCGGCCCTGCCACCTACGGCTATCCTTTGTTTTTGAATGACCTCCATGTCAGAGTAAATCGTGGAGGATCATTCCAATGCTCCCTGACTTTCGCGGGTTGAGCTGCGATCGTGTAAACGATTGTTTACATGATCATTTGTTTCTGATGCCGCAAAGGACCCTTGCAGATTTGGACAGATGGATCTGGGAATGATCGTTCATCAGCGGAGATCCCCAAACCATGTGGCCATGTTCTGCCCGTGGATACTTAGTGTAAGATGTGGGTCTCTTATCTGTGTACAGACCTGTTGTATGTAGACTTGGGATAATGGCCTGCTGAATGCTCAGCTAGTAGTTAAATAGCAAATATGTGGTATCATTCTAATGTAGAAGGGCCAAATAATACCTTTTAGGGGTTTTACAACTGTGGGACTTGCCATGTGAGAATGCAGAAGAGAAACACCCCCCCCCCCCCAAAAAAAAGAGTATTTTCTGCATTTACCTCAATTTTTCCCTAAAAAATGGCTATGAAATAAGATAATTCTTGGAAAAATATTACCCATAGAAAGCCTAGATTATTGTCCTAAAAATCACACACACACACACACACACACACACACACACACACACACACACACACACACACACACACACACACACACACACACACACACACACACACACACACACACACACACACACACACACACACACACACACACACACACACACACACACACACACACACACACACACACACACACACACACACACACACACACACACACACACACACACACACACACACACACACACACACACACACACACACCTTATAACATCACTTGGATGTTATAAGGAATTAATAAGTTATTGCTGATTCAATAACACAGCTGAAGTGCCAAAATTGTCAGAAATGTACGGATAACAACCATGGAACGCGAAGTGGTTAAAGTGACAATACACAGGGTTGGACACTTTAAAGAGAACCCGAGGTGGGTTTTTGAAATCCTATTAGGACACAGAGGCACATTCTGTATACAATCACCTACCTGCCTCTGTGTCCCTTCATTGTTACTCCAGGCTCCCCCGGGCTCTGCTGTCCCCATTATAAAAAGCGTCAGGCTAGCGACACGTACCGGTAGATTGTTGCTAGCCTGCTGTTTACCTTCAGGCTGTCACTCACCGCCGCTCCCCCGCCTCCTGTATAGCGCGGCTCCCTGCCTGTGTCCCTTCCCTCCTCCCCGCCTCCATAAGCCGATTGGAGGAAGCTTCTCCGTGAGCCAGTGTGTCAGCATCTTTAGTGCTGGCATGGCAGTCATGAAAAAAGAAAACAGGAAATGTGCCACAGACGTTTGGGAGCCCCATAGGTGCTCATGTTACTATTGACCATAATTGAAAATTTGGGGCGCCAAAAGCCAGGGCCATCCGCTATACAAACTGTGGCTACAAATAGCGAGTGCCCAAATGACCTATCTTTCTTACCTTTCTTTCTTCTATTGGTTACTGTATCATGATTGATACAAGTTGTCAGGCAGGGAACACACTTGACTTTCAGTTTTCCGCGCGCGTTTTTCTGCATAGTTTTTCTGCACACCAAGTATGTTTCCATGCTGGAAAATGCGCGTGTTTTTTCACAGCAGCTGATGTAATTGATAGAGAAAACTGACAAAATGTGCAGAGTCATCATGCAGAATGTCAGTTTTTTTTCTGCATGCGAACAACACAGTAAGGGCCCATTTCCACTATCGCGAATTCGCATGCGTTTCTCCGCATGCAAATTCGCATAGCAATACAAGTGAATGGGACCGTTTCCACTTGTCAGGATTCCTTTGCGTTTTTCTGTGCAGAAAAAATTTGCATGGCAGAGCCATCAGAATTCGCATATTGCATACTGCAACGCGAATTGCATACTATGTATTTATTAGGGAATTCGCATGAATTTGGGTATTTTATTCTCATGAAAATTCGCATAGAAACAATGGAAAAGCACACCAGCACTGCCATGGTTAAATTCGCATACATCGTCATCCATGCGAATTTTCATGCGAATTTTTACTGTGGCGATTCGCACCGCACAAGTGGAAATGCAGCCTAAGTGTGAACTAGCCCATTGATTAACATGAGTTCTCAGTTTTTCTGTGCAGAAAACGCGCACGAAAACAGTCAAGTGTGTTCCCTGCCTCAGTGTTTTTTTTCCAATAGAATACTGCTATCCTGCCTGTTTCAGAAATAGGTCTTCTGAAAGTTTGTATTATCATTAGATACATAATAGTAATGAAGCATTGGGATTATGTTAATCTACCTTTATAATCCCTTCTTATGGCTTTGCATAGTTGTAATCCAAACAGAGGGTTTATGGTCTTCTTATAGTATGATTCCCAATGTATTTAAATAGTTACCTACACCCACCCATTGCCTTATGATTAGTGACTGGTATCCGGTTATTGTTTACTATGGTCATTTATGTGCCTGTCTGACTATGTCAGTATGTTACAGCCTTTTTTAACCACCTTACGACCACCTAACACTGATCGGCGGCTGCAAGGTAGCTCCCCCATGACCGCGTAATTCTGATTGGCGTCAACTCCTGGGGGCGGAGATTGCAGGGGATCCCTGCTTATCCCCCAGTGGCGATCGCCGCAATCAGACTGTTAGACAGAGAAACCGCCGTCTATTAATATTGTACAGCACTGCGATCTATAGCAGCGCTGTACTGGGGACAGCCGTGACACTCCACTGTCCCCTAGAGAGGATCACAGAGGGATTGGCTCTCATAGGCTGATGCCTATGAGAGCTGATCGCTGTGATTGACTGTCGGGGGAGGGAGGGAGGTGGGAGGGATACATAAACAAAAAATATACATTTTTATAAAAAAAAAAAAAAAAAAGAGAGAGAGAAATAAATTAAATAACAAAAAAAGCCTGCAGTAGCTATCAGAGCCCACCAAAAATTTTCTGTTGGTGGGCAGAAAAGGGGGGGGGGGGGGGGATAATTTGCGTGCTAAGTTGTAATGCTCTGCAGCAAGCTTTTAAAGCTGCAGAGCACTGAATAGTAAAAAATAGCCTGGTCACTGGGGGTGGAGGGAGGGGCTGTGGTCCTTAAGTGGTTAATGTATGTAAACAATGTTACTTTTTTAATAAAAACTAGTAGGAATAGAATTTGGATTTTAGGCTTTTCTGCCCCACTTACAATCATCCTGTGTCCAGTAAGTCCACCACAGTGGTCAGGTGGTCAACAGAGAACCATTTTATTATACAGCAGGCCTGCAAGGGGCCTGCAGAGGTGCAAATACAAATCAAAGGGGTGACTGGAAAATTTTGAAGGGACTCACCCTACATCTCACCTGATCCTACTCATCCTCCAGCAACTGACTTGCATCCCCTTAGTGCCACACTCAAGTTATGTATGTCTCGTAGGAGTGTCCCTGGCTAATGAAGCCCCATAGTAAGTTAGACCTAAAATCTCAGAAAAAGGCTGGAAGAGCATCCGGGCCGCAAATGCGCAACAAAGCGCAACTTGACCAGGCTTTCAGGGACAGAAGCCACCTGCGGCGATGGTGAGGAACTGAGCGGCCTCAAGTAGGCTTTAGGTAGCCCCAGGCAAAGACGTCATTCATCTCAGGTACACTTTAACCACCCTGGCGTTCTGATAAGATCGCCAGGGAGGCTGCGGGAGGGTTTTTTTTAAATTAAAAAAAAACTATTTCATGCAGCCAACTGAAAGTTGGCTGCATGAAAGCCCACTAGATGGCGCTCCGGAGGCGTTCTTCCGATCGCCTCCGGCGCCCAGAATAAACAAGGAAGGCCGCAATGAGCGGCCTTCCTTGTTTTGCTTACACCGTCGCCATAGCGACGAGCGGAGTGACGTCATGGACGTCAGCCGACGTCCTGACGTCAGACGCATCCGATCCAGCCCTTAGCGCTGGCCGGAACTTTTTGTTCCGGCTGCGCAGGGCTCAGGCGGCTGGGGGGACCCTCTTTCGCCGCTGCTCGCGGCGAATCGCCGCAGAGCGGCGGCGATCGGGCAGCACACGCGGCTGGCAAAGTGCCGGCTGCGTGTGCTGCACTTTATTTGGGGCAAATCGGCCCAGCAGGGCCTGAGCGGCAGGCTCCGGCGGTACTGGACGAGCTGAGCTCGTCCATACCGCCCAGCTGGTTAAAAGGTGAAATTAATAAATGAAATAGACTCGTTACATGCAAAGCAAGAGATTTCAAGCAGTTATTTGTTTTTGATTATTATGGCTGGCAGCTTATTAAAACCCCAAAATCAAAATCTCAGACCTTTAAAATATTGTGAAAATGTTCAATATTCTAGGCTCAAAGTGTCAGACTGTAATCAGCGATTTAATCCAAAACACCTGCGAAGGGTTCCTATTTCATATATTAGGTTCACCTTTTAAGTTGAATTACTGAAATAAATTGACTTTTTGCTTGTTTAGGACACCCACAAGGACACAAAATTATTATTATAAAAAAAAAAAAAAAAACACATGCAAACACCCTGCAGTGTCCACATTATACACACTTGTAGTTTAAATAGAAATACTAAGTGACAGGTTCTCATTAATTTAACACACACCCTTGCAGTCGTGTAGTTACATTTCTCCTGCCAAAGTAGAAATAAAGGTCTACAGGATTTCTGTCACTGATTTGTATGTGAGTGAGTATATTTCTGTCTGCCTTGTGAATATGACTCATATCAGACTGGTATACAGAGACAGAACATTTTCAGAACTTGACATGAAAACACAGAAAACTGCTTAAAGTTACAGAATTTTAAGTTTTAGGAGAGAGACAAATACCATCTCTGACTTGACCATTACAACTCCTGCAATTATGAAAATTCCTCATAAGAAAGTGTTGTGCTTATTCAAGGAACATTTCAGCAGAAATGGAGGCAACAGTGAAAAAGATAGCGAGATAAGTGACGGCTTCCAACTCTCTCCATGACTGAATAAACACTACACGAGGAAAGGATGACCTAAGACATATTTGTATCATGGTAACAAGCTGTTCAAGGCTGCTGGGTTGGATGACTTATCAGTCAAATCTCAGCTATCAATCACCCATGATGAAGACAAGTTCAAGGTTTCAGATTCAAATTGTCTGGAAGTTAACAAGGACCTTTCAGAATGCAAGATCGCTTACGCCAAGCATGTCCAATACATATTCTTACTCCCTCCCCCAGCAGCACCCTTCCTGCCCCAGCAGCACCCATAGTGACCTCCTCCAGCACCTAAACTGACCTCTTCCTCCCCCAGCACCCACAATGACTTCCCCTTCCTGCAGCACCCACACTGACCTATTCTTCTTCCAACATCCACCCCTTCCCCCCATAGCTGGCACCCAGTATTCAAGCTCACATGACACAAAGTATCTGCACTCAGACCTGACATTGCACCCTGTACTCACACCTGCACACAGCCTCCACATGGCCCCCACTATCTGCACCAAGCACCCACTTAACCAGTACCCGCACCCAAAGTATCTGCATTCAAAACCCACATGACACCCAATGCTCACCCATAGCCAGCACCCAGTAGAGGTATTGCACCAAGTATTCACACCCATATCACACCCAGTACCTGCACCCAGAACCCACATAACATCCAGTACATGCACCCAGATTTTACATGGCACTAAGTACCTGCAATCAACACCCGCATAATCAGGGCAGCCATCAAGGGGGGACAACTGTGAGGGGCCCAGGGCTTCTGGAGGCCCTGCTTCCCCCCAAAGTGCTGGAAGGGCTGCATGTGCTGGCTGTGGGGCTGTGGCTCACTAACCAGCATACCGTGTTCCAGCACTGAGAGAAGAGTGACATCAGTGCTTGAACGTGGGGAGCAGATGACTGGGCCTGCTAAAGCTTCTATACTGGGGCACCACCTATATCTGGCTACCTATACTGGGGCTGGAACCACCTATACCTAGCTACCTATACTGAGGCACCACCTATACCTGGCTACCTTATACTGGGGCACCACCTATACTTGGCACCTGTACCTGGCTAACCTATACCGATGCACCAACCATACCAGGTTACCTATACTGGGGGCAACTATACCAGGCTACCTATACCAGGGCACCACCTATAGTTGAATATCTATACTGGGGCACCTGTATCTTGCTAGCCTATACTGGGCACCAGCTATACCAGGCTACCTATACTGGGGGTATCTACACCAGGCTACCTATACTGGGGTACCACCTATAGCTGGATACTTATACTCGGGGAACCTATACCTGGCTACCTATACTGGGGGCACCTATGCCTGGATACCTATACTGCACCTATACCTGGCTAGGGCAGGGGGACAAGCTGAGACTGAAGGGGACAAGAGGTAACACAGGGGTATAAAAGTGGCACAGAGGGAACAGAGGCAGACAAAAGAGGCACAGGGAGAAAAGAGATGAGACGGGAACATGAGGTCACACAGAGGGAAACAAAAGAGGCACAAACTAAGGTGAGACAGAGAGGGACAAAAGAGGCACAGGAAGAAAAGAAGGGGGACAAAAGAGAATGGATAAATGATAAGAACGGACCTACAAGTCCCTATCTCATTTGTTAACCGGGAAATACCTGTATTTTGCTAGTATTTGGCTCCACTCACATGATGCCATGGTCACGCCCACTTTTTGCCACATCACGCTGTGCATGCCGCTTTCTCCAGTGTCGGAGCCATGCACATTTTTCACCTCAGCGCACTTCCCACACAGCGGCAGGCAAAGGCAAACATACCTTCCGTGCGTCCGGAGGCTTCTCGCTCTAGTGACTGACGCGACTTCCTGTTTTATACAGGAAGTCGCGTCAGTCACTAGAGCGAGAAGTGTCCGCGCTGGAACGCATGGAAGGTATATTTGCCTGCCGCTGCCCGCCACTCCGCTGCAATTATATGCCTATTGAAGCTGGAGGGGAAAGCCCGAGGTGAGGGAGGGGGGGGGGACCTTCCCCCCTCCCCGTCGAGTGTGGCCATAGCTTTCCCCTCATGCTGCAACCCCTCCAGCCCCCCAAAACGGCCACAAGCGGGAAGCCCCCCCCCCCCCCCGCGGACATATGGATCCATAAAGGAGCGTGTCTGATTGAACTGTTGGTGTGCTGATACATTGGATTGCTATATTAACGGTGGCATTGCCTATGCCGCAGTATTAAGCACCCTAAAGACATTGGATGGAGTGCCTGACCACGACCTTTGGATCTGTTCTAAAGGATGGACACCTATATCAGAGGGAGTGAAGTAATAGTTGGGGACCCTATTCAGCTTTAGGCCCCTCTGCAGTTGCAGGGCCTGCACCCCTGTAGTTTTGCCCCTGCTGTACACTTTCCCATGCTCTGCATACAAACAAGCAGTTGTTTACACACTCATTAAACATACAGTATACATGCCGAACACACTTACCAGCAACTTCAGCACACAAAATACACATGAGCAGTACACTTACCCACAAGCCATAAATATGTAAACTGTACAATTACCCACACACTTAATAGACATGTGCAGTATACTTACCAGCATGCTATACACTTACCCAGCCCCTCTGCATACTCCCATGTGCTGTGCGCCTACACACACTGTTGTATCCTCCCATGTATGCCATCCCCAAAGGACACAAGTTTGCTGGTATTCCTTAAAGGACCACTATTGTGAAAAAAAGTTACATTTAAAATACATGTAAACAAATGCAAATAAGAAGTATGTTTCTTCCAGAGTACAATGAGCCACAAATTACTTTTCTCCTATAATGCTGTCACTTACAGTAGGTGGTAGAAATCTTACAGAACCGACAGGTTTCGGGATAGTCCATCTCTCCATAGGGAATTCTCAGCATGGCCTTTATTCTTTATAAAGACATTCCCTGAAAATGATTCATACAAAGATGCTGGTCAGCCTCCCTACTCACCGTACACTTTTTGGGGAGTTTGATGGAGCAACTGCCATTCGCTAAGTGCTTTTGAAAATAATGAAAACCCTGAGAATCCCCCATGAGAAGATGGGCTAATCCAAAACCTGTCGGTTCTGTCAGATTTCTACCAACTACTGAAAGTGACAGCAATAAAGGAGTAAAGTAATTTATGTCTCATTTTACTCTGGAAGAAAGGTACTTCTTATTTAAATGCGTTTACATGTATTCTAAATTTGACGATTTTCGTGATAGTGGTCCTTTAAGAAGGACAACTAAGGGGAGGGGGGGGGGGGGAGGAACACTGGGATTTACATGTAAAAAAAAAGGCATGTCCCCTCAAAAGACGTTTTGGGAGTTTTGGAAAAAGGTTCCCCAGACAGACATGAAAATCAGAATTAGGGGAGAGACTTGTACTTGACTCTTTCTTGGCAAGGTTACTACAGCCTGGTGATCATCTACTGAGATCCAACACTCATTGCTTCCACTATGTGGCAGTGCAGAACACTGTTTCTACAAGCTGAAAACTAAAATTCCTGAAATCCATTAGTGAAGACATGCTCCACTAAAATTAATATTGGAGGTTATTTTTGGCTCAAACTTTTGTTTTTTGCAAGTTAAATCACATACTTGATTAATTCTTGTGCTTTTCTAGAGATCCATTTGGTGAAATTCCACCACTGAACTTCAGGTCTATGACAAGTACATTGAGTTATGAGTTAAAAAAAAACAAAACACATGAAGACAGCCTGCATTGTACACATTATACACACACTTCTAGTTCAACTGATGATCATAGGAGACAGGTTCTCATTAACACATACCCTGTCAACAACCACCGCTTCAGTTGGGGAAAGAGCAGAGACACTGCAAAAGGCAGGATTAGCTGAATCTTTTCTTCCCATTCACTTTAATCTGAGTTTAGAGTTGTTAGTTCACAGAGTTCTATAAATAAATTCAGTTAGTTTTGGTTAAAAGTAGAAGAGTTTATAAGAGGAAAGAATCTAGTTCTATTATTAGCAGAAGTGAACAGCACAACTGTGACGGGAGTTATAATTACTGTGACATTTTATATCTGACAAATGTGTGTTAAAATAATAGAAATTGTCTCTCTGTACGAAATCATCAAATTTTTGCTCTTAAAATTGCAGATTTGTTGTATTTTACTGTCACTTTGAATCTTTACTAAATTTTGCAAATAATTTACTTTTTTTAAATGAAAAATGTTGGTGAATCCTAATTCAGCGGTTCTCTAATCTCTAGGAGTTATTCCCTATGAAACATCTAGCCCTGCTAAAGGCAGAGAAGGGATAATGGCAGAGGGAGGTGGTATTGGGAAAACTTGCACTATGGGTAATAAAACTGGCAAAGAGATACAGTGGGATTTGAAAGTTTAGGCATCCTTGTTAATCGTCATGATTTTCCTGTATAAATCGTTGGTTCTTAAGATAAAAAATGTCAGTTAAATATATCATATAGGAGAGACACACAGTGATATTTGAGAAGTGAAATTAAGTTTATTGGATTTACAAAAAGTGTGCAATAATTGTTTAAATAACATTAGGCAGGTGCATAAATGTAAGCACTGTTGTCATTTTATTGATTCCAAAACCTTTAGAACTAATTATTGGAACTCAAATTGGCTTGGTAAGATTAGTAATTCCTGACCTACATACACAGGTGAATCCACTTATGAGAAAGAGTATTTAAGGGGGTCAATTGTAAGTTTCCCTCCTATTTTAATTTTCTCTCAAGAGTAGCAACAAGCGGGGCCTCAAAACAACTATCAAATGACCTGAAGACAAATATTGTTCACCCTCATGATTTAGGGGAAGGATACAGAAAGCTGTCTCAGAGATTTCAGCTGTCTGCTTCCACAATTAGGAACATATTAAGGGAAATGGAAGACCATAGGCTCAGTTCAAGTTAAGGCTGAAAGTGGCAGACCAAGAAAAATCTCAGATAGACAAGAGCGACGACTGGTGAGAACAGTCAGAGTCAACCCACAGACCAGCACCAAAGACCTATAACATCATCTTGCTGCAGATGGAGTCACTATGCATCGTTCAAACCATTCGGCGCACTTTACACAAGGAGATGCTGTATGCGAGAGTGATTCAGAGGAAGCCTTATCTCTGCCCACAGCACAAACAGAGCAGCTTGCGGTATGCTGAAGCACATTTGGACAAGTCAGCTTCATTTTGGAATAACGTGCTGTGGACTGATGAAACCAAAATTGAGTTTTTCGGGCATAACAAGGAGCGTTCTGCATGGAGGAAATAGAACACCACATTCCAAGAAAAAAAAACTGCTACCTTCAGTAAAATATGGTGGTGGTTCCATCATGCTGTGGGGCTGTGTGGCCAGTGCAGGGACTGGGAATCTTGTCAAAGTTGAGAGACGCATGGATTCCACTCAGTATCAGCAGATTCTGGAGACCAATGTCCGGGAATCAGTGACAAAGCTGAAACTGCGGCGGGGATGGATCTTTCAACTAGACAACGACCCTAACCACTGCTCAAAATCCACTAAGGCATTCAAGCAGAGGAACAAGTACAATGTTTTGGAATGGCCATCTTAGTCTCCAGACAGACCAGAATATAATTGAAAAATCTGTGGTGTGAGTTAAAGAGAGCTGTCCATGCTCGGGAGCCATCAAACCTGAATGAACTAGAGATGTTTTGTAAAGAGGAATGGTCCAAAATACCTTCAACCAGAATCCAGACTCTCATTGGAACCTACAGGAAGCGTTTAGAGGCTGTAATTTCTCCAAAAGGAGGATCTACTAAAAATTGATTCATTTATTTTTTGTGGTGCCCAAATTTATGCACCTGCCTAATTTAGTTTAAACAATAATTGCACACTTTCTGTAAATCCAATAAACTTCATTTTACTTCTCAAATATCACTGTGTGTGTCTCCTATATGATATATTTAACTTACATTTTTTATCATAACAACCAACGATTTATACAGGAAAATCATGACGATTAACAAGGTTGCCCAAACTTTCGCATCCCACTGTAGAAAAGACTGAATCAAATCATTTTAGTGCAGAAATTGGCAGGTATCTAATAGACGCCTGGTTTAATTATTGGTTATCAGGTACCCAAGTGGTGAGTTGGGCACCCAATTCAGTTCAGGCACTAGGAGAAAGGTTCAAGTGACAATGGGTGCCAGATTTGTGTATAGTAAAATATCAGTAATTTAAATAACCAATATTTTTACTTATGTCAACTCCTATGCGCCCAACTCATGCAGCGGTGGCTAAATATACACTCAGAAAAGACACCCTAGTGGATAATATAAAGTTTACAACCCACTTGGGGATGTCTTCTATACATTTTATATTGGAGAAGAAAATGACTAGCTTGTATAAGAGCCACATAAGTTGGTGGCACATGCCATCCTTATCATTAATAAACAGATACAGCAAAGGTTGCGTTGTTTGTACACGACTGACCGAGGATTGTGAAAAGTCATGATAAATTATACAGTACGTGTTTTGGGCGCCAGTCTGGTTTCATACGGCTTTTCTGTTTGTGTTTGTGCCAGTCTAGCGTGTGCTAATGCCGTCCCTGCTTATGGCACACACAATGGCTTTCCAACATTCATTTTCTTCAGCGAGCAGAACATCGATCGATCAATAATGAATAAAAGACTTAAACTATTGCAACTTAAAAGAGAGCCATAAGCAACACTCTGGGTATATTTGACATGCCCTGATGAGCAAGTAAGAAATAAATTATACATAATTTATTGGATATAATATAATCAATTATATATGCTTTTATAAGCCAAGTGGAAAGAGCTCCTGCTGGGCGAGACAGTGTGAGCTATTTCAGAGGGGCGCCAATGAGAAGGAGGCCACGTGTCTCCCTCAGTGAGGATTATCACAGACTAGGTAATTATAGGCTATGTATGCGCCGCACCAGATCCGGTGGCCAATTACTTTCCTTTCCTTTCTGAAAAGTTGCTGATAGAATAAGCCTTGGGGAAAGTTCCAAGTCTGGCATTTGACAGCTGTCATTTTCCTGCCATGTCAGGCCAGGAGACATGGAACAATAAACAGTAACATGCAAACTTGTTTGACATGCATCCACTACTATTTCACTGAGATTATACTTTCTTTTCTATACTTTGGCTGACTCTGGTCCTAGGTTTGAATTCAAGCGGTGCAATAGAAAACTATCATATCTGTATCGTCTTTTTGTCTTTCAGGGGTGAAACTGTAGAGTTGTTGAAGAAACAAATGTGTTTCCAGTTTGCATGGATTTTAGCAAACATTATTGATGGGCTTTTTTTTTTACCTTATTCTTGTTATATGCACTTAACTAAGTATTGCAATGTAATTCTTATTGAAAATACCATAAGTGTCGGTTTGCTGTTGTAACTATGTGATTTGCTACAGTAGTTTGCAAAAAAAAAAAATATGGAGATCTAATCCAAAGCTGATTTCAGTATACCAAAAATCATATGACTGGAGAGTTGGTGAGTTACGTCCTGCTCTGTGCATGGAAATACTCAAGCAAGAAGATGGGAAGTGCAGTTTTGAAACTTGCCCAACCCTTTATTCATCACTAGGTTAAGGGCGGTATCCTCTATCAGACTCTAAATGTACCTAAATGTACTAAATGGGCCCGTGGCCCTTAAGTGGTTAAACTATAATATTGCCTACTTGAGCCATAGGGAAATATGAACATTACCTTGCTCATCAGTTGTCCTTTCAGTTATAACTGACAGCGACTGATATATGCTTGAAAAGACAGGAAAAAGAACCGAGAGCCAAATCTGGTGTAGTATGTTCAACCAATATGGAAAAAAATTAAAAATGAGAATATACTCACAAGTGTGGGTCACCACGCAGGCGACCACTGTAACGGCAGGTGGGGAGAATTTTGACCTGACCCCACTCAGGTATAAAAAGTCGCTCTCTATAGACAGAAAATGGGGAAAACACCCCTCCACCCAGGGTGGACAAGATATGAATAAAATTGGTACAATAGAGGCGCCAACATAGGATAAGATGAGCTAAAAAACATTTAAAAGGAGGGGGTGGGTGGGTCCACTACCCTCACATAAAATGACCAGGCTGAATTCAGGCCGTAAATAATATAAGAAAGATATTTATTGGTTTCCAGAAACAGTGGAGACCAATAAATATCTTTCTTATATTATTTACGGCCTGAATTCAGCCTGGTCATTTTATGTGAGGGTAGTGGACCCACCCACCCCCTCCTTTTAAACGGTTTTTAGCTCATCTTATCCTATGTTGGCGCCTCTATTGTACCAATTTTATTCAGCGACTGATATATTTCAGTTCTGGCAAAATCTTGTCAGAACTGGAAGGATTCATAAGAAGAAAATGGTGAGCTTCTGAGAGGCATTGACGGTGAGGTAAGTATGTAATATTCATTTGCAAGTACATCATATGTTTATTTTACCTGTATATTTATTATTGCATATGAATATGGCAGAGTTAACAGATTTAAACAATAAGTCCAAATCTAAAAGTGAACCTGAAGCGAAAATAAACTTATGAGATGATTAATTCTATGTGTAGTACGGATGATAAATAGAACTTTAGTAACATGGAAACAAGTCTATATATCGTATTTTTATTTTCAGGTTAATGGCTTAATTTTTGCAATTACATCAGACTGTCACAGTTGCTGCTTAAAATTCAAACTGCTCCTTGTTAAGCTGAAAGAGAAGTATTGACCTTTTCTACTTTCCTGCACTTAAGCCTCATTAGAAGCCTTATCTCACTCACTCAGCTGTTTTATCCTCTATTTACTTTTCAGGAAATTGGACTGAATTTGACAAGCTGCTGTCAATTCCTTTTGCATAGATAACAACTTTTTACTCTTCTTGTACTGGAAAACAGAAAGGAACTTCAGGGAATTTCTTACTAGGGCCATGCATGAGCTGTTATCACGACTGGAACTCCAGTCGCAAACATTTACTTTTTCGGAGACGCCAGAAGCTTAACGGACGGGTTTAGAGGACACCAAGGGACCTGACACACTAGGGGAAGGGGGGGGGGGGGGGCGGTTAGGGTTCTGGAAGAAGTCCCAGGTAAAGAGAAAGTTCGTTTTTTTGTTTTGTTCAGGTGTGCTTTAAGCCTACTGTTCTTTTGTAAATATTCCCCTTACTAACACACTATGCATAATACGTTATGCAAACATACTTTATGCTTTATTGCTTTTAAATGTTTATCTAAAATATTACGCAAGCTATAGAACTGTTACAGTATACAGTATGTGATTAGCATCGATGTTCATTGGATATGAAAAACATCACAGTAAATAAAGAAGTAATGAACGTGAATGCTGATGGGGGTGAGCCAAGAAAATGGAACAATTAACTTGAGAGTGTTTGCTTCTTGTAGCTGTCATGCGGTTATAGACGTGTCTTTCCATGACAACACGGGAGCTGTCCTCACTATTGGACGCACCCAGAGCACTGACTTGGAAACCAAACCACCTGTTTAGTCCCACAAGAGTTTAATCAGAGTCCTCCATCTGTCGCAATGTACAGCACACTGCAATCACCACTTCATTGTTGGCTCAGATCTTTGCACATAATTATATACCCATTGCGGAGAGGTTTAAAAACTGCCTCAGTCGTAAAAGCACATTTATCGCAGGATCTTTACATTTAATTTATATCCTTAATTAAGTCCTGATGTTATCACAACACAAACCTGGATCAACTGGGATGTGTGAAGGTTCAGGATGGTGTTTATGTGGGTTTTTTTTTTTTCTGGTTGGGTTTGATGAACGGATGTCTTTTTTTCAACCTATATAGCTATATATGTTTATGCATTTATTCAGAATGCAGTTGAGGCAATCTCAGTATTTGTGACCTTACTGACGACTCTGACGTAAATGTGCACTGGCAGGAGTACAGAGGTGATAGGGGGCCTAACAGATGACCTGAATGAGCCAGTTTCAAATTTTGATATCTCTTTTTAGATCTTTGTATGGGCCGTGCACCTGCTCCACCACTCAGCTGCTGCAAGAGATAATTCAGGCGCAGCCATAATGAGAGTCTCACCTCTGGCAGCCCAGTAATATACTCAAAAATGTTATTGCCTCGTTAGTCAAGTGAGTCGGCAACTCAGGACTCATTGCCTGGCCTGTGCAGTTATTTCACTGAGGAAAGGGAGTGTGTTGTGTGTGATGCTGGTCAGACACTCATGCTGGAATTATGTACATGTGGATCCTGTGTTGGATTTGGCACTGGGACTTAGCCAAGTTAGGAATTACAAGCTAACCACCTAGCTATCTGAACTGTCCCTAGCATGCAATTGCTCTATTTACTAAAATATCAGGTGATATGTTCACAACTGCCCTTAGAACTGGGTGAGCTGAACACCCCCTATCATCTATAATAATGACTTCCAAGCCATCCACTGTATGTATGTGTCTCTTTCAGCTCCCGACACACACCCTCCTGCCCACTGGCGTAACAATAGGGGATGCGACCCCTAGGGCCCGCTCAGGGACTTTTGTGGGGCAGGAGGGGTCGCAACATAAGAGGAGAGTGTGGCCGCAGATCGGTGGGGAGGGGGGACATTACCCCCCCCCCCCCCTCCCTCACCTCGGGTTCTCCTCTCTGCGCTCCCCTCCTGCAATCATTGGTGGCTGCGCCGGCGGCAGGCTGAACACATTACCTCCTACTCGCAGGAGGTCTTCCGATTGCTAAGAGCTTCATGCTACTACCTGTTTAGACAGGAAGTTACATAAAGCACGGATTTTTTTTTTTGCAGGGGGTGTGGGGATTTCTAGGTACGCCCCTGCTCCTGCCCCACCCTGCTGTGATTGGTCAACATGATTAGACATAAGGTTCATTTGATGGTGTGTGTGTGTGTGTGCGGTGGGATAGCGCATGCATGGTGCAGGATCAGGGCCAGATTTACCATAGAATAGAAATTTTTATTGTCATTGTAACAACCGAAAAATGTACAACGAAATTCAAAAGTGCAATTTTCCAGTAAAAGCATACATACATTGGATTGCGCACACACCCTATCAACATGGCCACTTAGCAGCATTTAACATAGAAATGGCTGAAGGATAAAAACTGCTCTTTAATCTATTTGTCTTAGTTTTTACAAAAACGTTTTCCAGAAGGCAGATGTTCAAATAACACATGTCCTGGATCTGAGGCGACGCTTAAAGCGGTATAAAACCCTGACATAATATTCAATAAAAACATGTTTTCCTACTTTTTATATGCCATACGGTTAGCATATTTGCTTTTGTGCATAAATATTATTATTCATTTAGAAATTATACGTTCCTAAAGTACACTTATTTTACTCTGAGAGCTGACTTTGCATTTTATTTATAACTGCTTTATTCATCCTCTAACTTAATCAGAAAGCCTCGGAAAGCATTTATGCTTGTCTGACTTTGTTCAGGGGACCCAGCAGTGTGAGAGAAGGCTTTGTTTACATTTCTCACTTGATACAATTAAACACAAGATAACATTATGTAAAGTTCAGAAGGGGCCAGATCTGCTGGCAGGAAAGCTTCTAAAGCCTGTGTTAACCCTTTGAATGCAGTTCTAGTAAAAAAAAAAAAAATACTGTTTGTATATAATATGCTGTAAATCTATTAGAGCAATGTAGAAATGCTGGGTTTCATTCCACTTTAATATTCCTGAAACAATAAGAAGCATATAATTCTTCTAATGGAAGAAGAGGACAGCCAACTATCCTCTGGGAAACTTTAATTACCCTATGAAGCTGCTTTCTCTGTGCTACTGTGCAGCCTGAAAACCAAGCACAGAGACAGTAGACGAGGACATTTTCCACTGTACTGCGGTAAAAAGACACCAACATTTTCTCAGGAATATTATGCTTCCTAGGGCACTGTAGGCATGTGTCTACCGGCACCCGATGATGGAAAGGCAGCTCACTCCCTCCCCCAAGTACTTCCTTCCTCTCTTACCAATGTAGAGTCCAGAGCAGAGCGTAAATGAGAGGTTACTCACCCAGGCCTCTGCATTCCACTGACCAGGCCTCCCTTCAGTCGGGGGAACCTCTAGCTACCTAATACTTGGGGGCATCTCTACCTACGTAATACCGAGGATAGCTCTGGCTACCTAATGTTAAGGGACACCTGTAGCTACCAATGACAGGCAAGGGAACTAAGGGAGAAGTGGTAGCTGGACTAGCCAGCACACTTATGGTGCAGTTTGGTGGGGGGGTTGTAGGTTCATGGAGGGCAAAGTCTAGGGTGCCAGGACATCTGTGCCTATAGGCTCCCGTGATATAAATCCAGCCCGGGCAGGATGGCGTGCGAATGCTACAGCAAGGTGGGCGGGATGGCGTGTGGCCAGATATCGTACAACGCACAGAGAGGCGACGCATTCACCCCTGCCCCGCACAGCGTAGCGTGTGCCACCAGCTAGTATTTATATGTTTGGGAGCTAAGTGATATGTCCTGATTTTTAGCATTTACTTTAGCTGGTCTTCTATTATAATAAACTGGCTTAAAACAGCTAAACATTGATACTTTCCGTGGCTTCCAGCATACAACCTTTAAATATGAGCAAGAGTGAGTCAGACTTAGCACATAGGCAAGTTGGTAGTTATATTTCTGGAGTAAAGTGAGACAAGTCAGAAATGCAGCTGTGTCACATGTCACTGCGCTCCCCTCTGCACACTCTTCATGGTTCTATGCCTGGGATTTGGCCTTGAGCTAATCATTCCACAGGTCAAGAGAACACGTTCCTTGGTCTTGCCTCCTGATGGGAGCCCCTGAGCATCTTCTTTTGTAAGAGACTTGAATGGCACAGATAGCACTTTGCCTGCGTGACTCCTGCTGTTACCCAAGACACTTGCACAGTTCCTGCCACCATGGAAAGCCCACTTTAATGATCTGAAGATAAATTTAGTTTGTTCAAGAAAAAAAAAAAAAAACAAACACCTTTTTCTTTTCAACATGTTATTCACTTTCCCCACAACGATTATGGTGGCTAATTATTATGTCACAGTATTCGATTTCTGTATTCAGCTAAACATTTAAAGGACCACTAACGTGAAAAATTGTAAAATACAGATTTATAAAAAGTTTATTTCTCCTAGAGAAAAATGCACCATAAATTACTTTTATCCTAGTTTGCTATCGGTTACAGCAGGCAGTAAAAATCTGACTAATTCATCTCCTCATGTGGGTTTTTCAGTATTTCCTTTAGTCTTTACTAAAGCACCCCCTGGAATAGATCTACTGTATATAAGGATGCTGGCTGTCTTCTCTACTCGCTTTGGCAGTTGGACTGAGCAAATGCCATTCCAAACCAATTTACAAGAAGATGAAGCGAAGCCTCTCGGGAGAGAACTGACACCTAGGTATGTGTTTGCAAACGTGCCGACACCTATGTATGCCCTCTTCCCCCCCCCCCCCCCCTCCATTTTTTCACCTCATGTTCCTTTAAGGCCTCAGAAAGATCCCACGGAATGGACTCATCATAATCAATCAGAACAGTTAGTGGACTGTGGAAAGCAAATAAAGCTTCAATGCTGTTTGCACTCAGAATAAATGAGACTATTTGCCATAAAGTCTCAAAAATTCATTAGTGTTAAAATCTTGAGGGAAGAAATCGACCCAGGCAGCGGCTGTGGTAGCAGATGGTGCACAACCTCTAGCATACATCACAGTGAACAAGTTATTTTGCTTGGTGTCCGCAATGGTGCAGGAGGACGTCAGTTCTATACTATTTCCAGAACGCGGTGCTTACATTTATCACTTTATTCCAGCAAAATGTTAACTAAAAAGAAGAAAATAACTAGGTCAAAAAGTTTTCAAAGAAAACGTTTTCAATAAAATACTGACTCTATATTCAGCTCATACCCAGAATGTTTTTTTTCCCATGAGGTTCTTTTACATTTCTGCATGTTGTCCTTTTACTGTTTATTTACTTATGTGATTATGCTTTTGAAACAGCAAAGATAAAAAGATAAAAAGGAGGTGGCTGCTTAAAGTAAACCTGGGAGATCCTAAAGTAAAACAATTGAGTACTTACCTCAGGAGGAGGAGGCCTCTGGATCCTGCAGAGACTTCCCCTGTCCTCCTCTGTCCCTCTGCTCCAGTGCTGGGACCCTCCAAGTTCCATGGAGCTCGCCCGCACTGCGCAGGCGGCTTGTGCTTGACGGAAAAAAAAACCAAGCCCATTCGGCTCTGTGCTTTTGTGCAGACACAAGTTGTCTGCGCCTAGGCCGTGTGAGTGAGCTCTAACGATGTTTGTGGGGTCTTATTGCTGGAATGGCTACGGGGGAGGGCTACGGGGGAAGCCTCTGAAGGATACAGTGCCTTCCCTCTCCCAAGTAACAGATTGGAACCTTTTTTGCCTTCAGGTTTAAGGTACATTAAAAAGATTTAGCTAGAGGCACAAATGTTTTCCAACCACTAGGCAAGCATACAGCATGCTGCACCTGTCACAGAGCATAAGCTCTGGAACCCCTCACTGGATCACTGCCTTCCACACAGACTTACGTAGCAGACAGCAATTGTACAGTCTGTGCTCTACTAATTGCAGTCTGAAGAGTATGATCAGGACTGGTTCTAGACTTTTTGTTGCCTGGAGTGCGGCAAAAAACAAACACGTCCTCAGTATAGGTAGGTGAGTAGCTAGGTATAGGTGTCCCTATTATGGCTAGCCAGGTATAGGTGCCACCAGTATTGGAAGCTAGGTAGATGTGCCCCCAGTATAGGTAGCCAGGTATAGTTGCCCTAGTATAGGTAACCAGTTATAGTTGCCCCAGTATAGGTAGCCAGGTATAGGTGACCCAAGTATAGGTAGCCAGGTATAGGTGCCCCAGTATAGGTAGGCAAGTATAGGTGCCCCCAGTATACGTAGCCTGTTATAGGTGCCCTCAGTATAGCTAGCCAGGTATGGATGTCCCAGAATAGGTAGCCTGGTATAGGTACCCAAGTATAAGTGCCACAGTATAGGTAGCTAAGTATAGGTGCCCCAATATACGTAGCCAGGTATAGATGACCTTAGTATAGGAAGCCAAGTATAGGTGTACCCAGTATAAGGAGCCAGGTATAGGTGCCCCGATATAGCTAGCCTGGTATAGGTGTCCCCAGTATAGGAAGCCAGGTATAGGTGACCGCAGTACAGGTAGCCTGGTATAGGTAAAAGAAGAAAAAACTTGCGCTCAAACAAAAATAGCACTGGCCCTTTTTAAATGCACTCAGTGCTGCTCTCTCTTAACTGGATGGTGCCAGTGTCTGTAAAAACAAGAGGGTAGGGAGAGAAATGGAGAGGGCTCCGTAGTGCATTACATGAGGTATGCTTTTTTGCACAAATAGTTTAGGTCACACTCACATTTAGTAGATAATTCTGTTGCTGTGCCTCAAAACCGTCCTCCAGTGGGTCGCCTCAAACCTAACAGCCTGGCCGGGGCTGGAGGTGCGGGTGGTAAGCGAGAGAGCGTCCGTCTGGGGCAAGGGAGGCGCAGCTGCTGCCGTCTGACATCACTACCGGTTTCGGCGTAGATCCACGCCTTCCTCAGGTGACGTACTGTGTGGACGGCTGGTTTACATAGCGTGCAGTGCTTAGCAACATTGTTGCCAAGGGGCGGCAATAAAACTTGAAACTTTATTTAAACAAGTTAAAAACAACGCGCATCTGTTGTTTATACAGTGCGCTGTTACGCGGTGTATAAAACGGAAATCTAATTTAAACTTTAAGTGATAGTTTAAAGGATAACAGTGAATAAAATGAATTGAATTAAAATAAATAGATTTATAAATGAAACCTACATTGGGCTGTATTACGCTAGTGGAGGTAAATTCTAATGAAAAAAGAATGATCTTATTTGTTATTACTAGAAGAAGCCCAATGCATCCATTTCATACAATACTGGGTTATAAAAATTGATAATAAATTAGGACTACTTGATAAGAGTAAATATAAATGTAAATATAAATAAGAACATAAGCCCATTTTTGGTGCTAATGATAATAAAACACTAAAGATGGTAGTGCACATATTAGCGCAATACTGCTCCAGGAGTCATGGCTACACACATTGTGTTAGTCCAAAGGGACATCAGACAAAACTTTTAAGTCCTGCTACGTTCAGGGGGAAAGAATAAAAAACAACAACATACAATGAATCAGACCCTACTGCAGGCAAATGGGTGGATGTTACTCAGACTCCCCAAAAAACCTACACCACCAATCGATCATTATAAAAAAGAGGGGGGTGGGGACTAAAACAACCGACTCCTCCTTTACTGGTCCAATACAAATTATGGTGCCAAAAAATCTACAAATAAATTGTCGAAATGTATGATCGTTTACCCGCCAAAATTCAGATGGAATATTACAATATCATACATTACCCATGTACAAAATTATATATATATATATATATATATATATATATATATATATATATATATATATATATGCACTGTGATATAATTGACATACATATACAGGCTCAAATCAGACTCTACTGCGGTATATCACAGAAAAGCCACAAAAACGCCACAAGAAAGCTACAAAAAGCATAAAAAACACACAAAGTATGGTTTTTAAAACCATACTTTTATTTTCCATGCATTTTAGTAAAGGGGCTTTTTGGACCATTGCAGCCCCTTACACACTCCAATGAGTTCTGGTTCACCATGAGCTTGCTGGTTAGTCTGTACCTCTGGGTTTTGCAAGTCCTACTCCATAGAGACAAATTAATCCATGCCATGCACTGATGAGGATCAACCAATCTGAAACAGTCTGTATGCATGTTGGATTATTATGGCTCTGTACTAATTACAAGCTGACACATCATTGCATTCCAGCAGATCTGGAGGTGTGTTTAGCTTCTAAGGGCAACAATGGTTGATTTGCATATATTCAGCAGTGATGCACTGGGAGACATCTCGGAGCTCACTCCAACCTGAATTATCGCAAATACTTTCTGTTTTAAGAAATAAATCTTGTTTTTTTTTGAAACCATGATACACTCTTAGGCTGGATCCACACTGTACATGCTTTTCTGAGCGTTTGCTGAGCGCTTGTGATTGCTGAGCGCTTTCTGAGCGCTTCTTAAAAATCTGTAGCAATAGGGTATTGTACCGTGTTAGCCATCAGTAAAAGTAAGAAGTTTTAAATCAGTATGATACCATTTATTGGCTAACTAAAAAGAATAAGCGAGCTTTCGGCTTTGCAGCCTTTGTCGGGCTTAAATCCTGTTTGCTTGCAGGCTGATGGTACAGACAGCTTTATACATGCAACATCAAAAGGGGATACACAAATTTTTTTCAAGCATAAATACATGTCATTAAAATGCCTTAAAGCTGAATATAACCCTGCAATTCAACTTTGCTCTAAAACATTATTTACAGCATATTATATGCAAAAAGCATTTTTTTTTACTAGACCAGCATTGGAAGGGTTAAACACAGAGGTTTAAAGTTCCGTGGAGAGATATGCAGAAGTTCAGATTGTTACATTCTATTTAGTTATATGTATCTATTGAGAAATGTTACACACTCTTTGGCTGTCCTCCAACTCCTTCTCAGTCAGAGAGATGAGTCACATTCAACACTTAGATATATTTATGTAAACAAAATGTATCTATGTCAGCTTCGGATGCGTCTGCAGAAATCTCCAGGAACTTTAAAGCACTGTGTAACCCTTCCAATGCTGGTCTAGTAAAAAAAAAATGCTGGTTGCATATAATATACTGTAAATAATGTTTTAGAGCAAAGTTGACATGCAGGGTCATATTCCGCTTTAAGTGAAACAGAACATCTGAATGGGGTGGGAGGTTGTTAGCTGAGATAAAAATCCATGTATAGACATAAACTAGTTGGCATAAACGTAGTAATGAAACTTACTTCATCTGCTTGATCACATTCAACAGTTTTATATTGTCTCAGTGTCTCCCTAGCAATTCCTGCCACCTCTGATGGCAACTCCTCACATCTCTTCTTACTGTAAGCTCTTCTCACAAAATCATCAGTGACGAGCTGCGCCCGTTTATGATACAACTCGTCAGTGGAGGTAATTCTCCTTGCCCTAATGTATTGGCTCTTAGGAGCCCATTAACCAATGACCTAGGGTGACAGCTGCTGGCCAGAAGAAAGCCATTCTTATCAGTGTCTTTTCTATATAGATTGGTTTCAAAACCGTGTTCACTCTTCCTGATCTCTACATCAAGGAAGTGTAAGCTGCTGTCACCATGCTCCATCTTAAATTTTAAGGTGCTGTGTTTCTGATTGAGGGCATCAAAAAACAAGCGCAACTCACTCTCACTTCCTGTCCAACCAAAAAATAGATCATCTATAAATCTACAGTACCCCAGGATGCTAGTGGGGGCCCCTCACCCAAAATATACTGTAATTCAAAGTCAGACATACAACTACCGGTAGTAATGTTGTACTGTCACATCAGAAGCTCGAGCACTTGAGAAAGGGCTTACGCCCGAAACGTCGTGCTGATTGTTATGCTGTATATATGTCTGCAAGAATGGAATAAATACAATTTTTGATATTACTTCCATTGTGGGTCGAGTTCTGGATGGGAATCTTCACGATTTGTAAAATTACAAGTCCCATGAGGCATTGCAATACTCTGACAGCTTTAAGCATAACTCGGTGAGGCAGAGGCATGATGGGATTTGTAGTTTTGGCACAGCTGGAGTGCCGAGGTTAGCCATCACTGGTATATATACGATTTTTTACAGACATTCTAACAATGTACAACACAGGTGGAAAATAGTCCCCAAGTTTTGAGGTGAAGGATTACTCCCACAGTGCTACCCTGAGGAACAACCAGGAAATGTCACTAGTATCAGTACTTTCACGGTGACACATTGCATTGTAACAACACTGTTTTGCGTACAGCAATGTGGTGCAATTCAAAGTCTATGAACAGTTCACATCTCATCAGCTGCACTGGGGTGCTACTGATTCCATTGCTATGATGCAGAATAGGCTGTGCTTTGCTAAATTTGCACATGTTGACAAGAGCAATGTAAGTCAATGGAGGTGCACATTGGTCAGGTTGGTACTT
Source organism: Hyperolius riggenbachi (assembly GCF_040937935.1). NCBI lineage: Eukaryota > Metazoa > Chordata > Amphibia > Anura > Hyperoliidae > Hyperolius > Hyperolius riggenbachi. The sequence goes on from NC_090647.1 coordinate 471,569,643, forward strand.
CTTTGCCTGCGTTACATCACATGCCACAGCAAATGTCATCTTTGCTTGTGCAACACAATGCAACACTCTGGTGTGAAACCAGCCTTAGGTAACCCAAGGTGAGGGGAATATGGAGCCTGCCGTATTTATTTCCTTGTAAACAATGTCAGTTGCCTGGCTGCCCTGTTGATCTTCTGGCATAAGAAGTGTCTGAGTCAAAACCCTGGAACAAGCATATGGCTAATCCAGTAATACCAGCTAAGTCAGAGTACCTGATCTGCTGAATGTTTGTTGAGGGTCTATGGCTAAAAGTATTAGAGGCAGAGGATCAGCAGGACTGCCAGGCAAATGGCATTGTTTGAAAGGAAATAAATATGGCAGCCTCCATATTCCTCGCACCTCGGGTTCCCTTTAAACATCAGCTTCTTTAGATTTGGCAACAAGCTTTCCACTGAAGAAGAAAGTGCTGTGTTTAACTGTTTGAATGCTGTTCTGCTCTCAATATTTTGTGATAGTAGGTTTAAGGCGTTAAATAATCTTTTAGGGCAAAGAAGAAATGCTGAGTTTCAAACCACTTTAAAGACAAGGCTCATGCATTTCAGGAGACAAGGATTGCTATGGGGGGACCATTAGATTACCAGGGTATACTATAGGGATATGGGGCGACCACATGACAACCAGGGATTGCTAGTTGTGCATGGGGGATCACTAGACATTAAGGGGCTAGTTGGGGGGCTACTGTCACAGGGGCTTTTGTTAAGCCGGGGGGGGGGGGGGGGAGGGAGGGGGTTGTCACCACAAGTTACCCCACCGAATTACACCAATGCTAGTGATGCTCCTGCTGACACACAAATCAAACATCAAAAACATGAGTTTTTGTTCCATTACGTTGAGGCTAGATTTACAGTGGGCTGTTGCATTTTGATGCGACGTTAAACTCGCACCGCAAACTTACAACGCAGCGCCCAAAAAGTCGCAACACAGCGTTACCGTCGCATAAAGCAGATACAGTAGAAAATGCAGGCAATGAAAAGTATGCTTCCAAGTCATTACTGAGCATGTGCAAACAGTCTAAAGCAGCTAATAACGTGTATAACGCACTGCATGCAGTACTTTTACTTAACGTGCAGCGTTACACACCAACGCAACGTGTGCACTGTGAACGGGGTATTGATTTTTCATTGCAGTGAGTTATTTTGCGTTAAATGCTGTTTTAACGTGCGACTTTAACGTCCCACTGTGAACTTAGCCTCAACCAAATGAACGGGGTGCACCCAAAGTGACAACTGCTTCAATGGCAGGATTTCACATACATAATCTTAAAGGAAACCTGAAACATTTAAAACCAAAGCATTTAAACGTATCTTCCCCCAAAGCAGATGTTTTGGCACACATCGCTCAGAGCCGAGATTAGGCACCACTATAGCAGCAATGCTATAGTGCACGGGACGCGTAAGGGCTGGACCCCGAATTTCATCTCCCTCCAAGCTGCTGTGACTTGAAGGACGAATAGTATTTATTAAAGGGGCACTACAGTGAAAAACTGTCAAATTTAAAATATGTGCAAACGTATAAAAATAAGAAGTACATTTTTTCCATCTTCATACGGGGTTCTCAGCAAGGCTTTTATTCTTTATAACATATCACAGTGGGGCGTTAAAACTCCACGTTACAGCAGCCAGTAACGCAGCCTAACTCACAGCACTGTAAAATCAATGTGCTGTTCACAGTGCCCACGTTGCGTTACATTGTAACGCGGCACGTTTAAACAAAGTGCTGCATGCTGTAAGTTATACTGGGCTAAGCAGCGTTAGACTGTTTGCACATGCTCAGTAATGTTGGAGGAGGTGGTTTCCCCTCCTCCTCCGCAGCCAGCCACATGGCTAATTAATATTCACTGCACTGTGGTGACTTGTGGTGGGACTGTAGTGTTGCCCGGATCATGAACGAATCGTTCATTCGATCTGGATCTTTTTTTGTGAGTCGAATCATCCGGATCATCACAATGAAAGATTCGGTTCACAGTGGATGTCTGTCTGGAAGAAACAGGAACATACAGAATGTACAGTGCAGGGAAAGTCCTGTCCTGCTAATCATTTCACCCCCAGTCTGCTTCCCTAGTAAAATGATTCAAATGATTCGGTTCAAAGATCCGGATCTTTACAATGATCCGATTCAAATGATCCGAATCCTTAAAAAGGTCTGGGTTTCCCATCACTATCCTGGAGTGGCTGCTTTGAGAGCCACATAACGCGGCTCAATCTGACGTCCAACTTCAACACCACCACGCGTTGCGTTAGTGGCACGTTATGCGACCTTAACGTCCCCTAAAACGCAACGTCTTGGTGGGAAAGAGGCCTTAAACAATGATGCTGGCCAGCTTCCCTGCTCGCTACACAGTTTTTTGACAGTTGGACAGAGCAACTGCCATTCACTAAGTGCTTTTGAAAATAAATATATCCCTGAGAATCCCCTATAAAGAGATGGACTAGTCCAAAACCTGTCACTTCTGTCAGATTTCTACTGCCTACTGTAAATGGCAGCAACATAGGAGAAATGGCTCATTTTACTCTGGAAAAAATGTACTTCTTATTTGTATATGTTTGCACATATTTTAAATTTTACAGCTTTTCGCTGTAGTGCCCCTTTAATGCTGCTGGGGATTTGAGCAGCAGCGGGGATTTGCCATTACTCGGCTCACCCTGCATCCTGCTCACTAATATGTACGCCTTTCTCCAGCCCGATGTAGGCTGTGGGGTCCTTTGCCATCCTCCTGGTCTGCTCCGTTGTCCAATGGTCAGCTCCAATAAATTGGCCAGTGCACCCCCTATCCTGTTCCTGTGGCCAGAGGAGCCCAGGAAGATGGAGAGGGAGCCCACGGCCTGCAGGGGGCTGGCAGAAGCCCGACGTAAGTATAAATGCTTATATTACAAATGTCTCAGGTACACTTTAATGTATAATAAAACACATGGTTTACATATGTTACAGTCTAAGTACTTTCCTTCACTTAGGGGGCCTGTACATAAAATGTAATTAACCCATTAGAGTGTCTATGCAACAATGCATAATAAATTGACCAAAGTGCTACAATATGTATGAAGAAGGTTACATTTTACAATATTTTTGTCCAAATAGACGTTAAATTCCACAAAAACCTCTAATTAGGCAGAAACTGTGGTTATTAACCACAGCGCCACGGTTGTCACGCGATTGACCCACAGGCGACATCCAATGATCGGGTTAGGAGGTGATCTCTGATTTAATGTAAATTGCGGGTAGATCACTGCTGCAGTGGAATAGTGTATCGGTAGCTTTAGACAGGGCCACCTTCAGGGCAGTAAAGAAGCTACTGCTGTATTGGGCCCCAAACAGTGGCAGTTCCACATGGGCTCCAGCAGTCAATCACTCAGGCCATGTGGTTCCTTTCAGCAAGATGAGCTGTGTAGTGAAAACACTGTTGCCAACTGCTGTATGGCCCCTCTCCAACTGCCATGTGACTGGAGGACACACAGAAATGCAGAGGGGAGGACAACAATGCATTGTGACACTGCCTCGTCATGTTTGACCCTGCCCCTGCATGTGGCTCCACCCCCCGTGAGTCTATTATGGCAAGTGGAGGAGGCCTGCTACACCAATAGGCCCCACTCCCCACAGTTCTGACCACTACAGCACACTATCATCTACCTGCTACAACAAGCTATCTATCAGATGGTGATTTGACATGTGGAGACACAGGGTAGTAAGGGGGGCCCTGTAGGTTTGCCCAGTGTGGGGCCCAGATTCTGATGGCGACCCTGGATTTAGACAAAGTACCATTAGCCACAGTCCTGGTGTGCATCATGTGTTTCTACTCACACCATTTTTATCAGCAGCACATCTGCTTTCTTTTGATGTACACAGAAGAAAAAAAGGGAAATGATAAATTACTAGCGCCCTGTAGGCTTGTTATGTTCCAAGCACAGTCTGTTCTACACAAATGATTATATCCTCCCTGGTAATCATAGAGATTTCTCAAGAAGGAAAACACCTGTCCAAAGGCCGCATTATCCCAAGCACTGAAAGTTGTGCCATGTTTCCGGGAATCAATTCATAGTCTTGTAAATTTTACAGCTCAGTAGTGATCTTTAATTATCAACAGAATCAATATTGACTTTGGCAATATACACATTGGAAGTTTTTTAATACCTTGAACCTGGGTTACTGGGGGGAAATATGAATGTTCAAACAGTGTAGTAAAAAGTGTCTTGTGCTGTTATTGATGCTTGGAAAGCACTGGTGGCCAGATCAGACTGAGGCCCCATTTACACGTGCTTTGCAAGTCTGCGTTGCATTACCCTGTTTTACCTCAGGCTAACACATTGGCAATGGAAGGCAACGGGGCCTAGCACACTTACGGCATCACGCTCCTTTTAGAGGTGGAAAATAACTAAGGTGCGATAATTTAAGAGGCAAGATTAGTGAATCAGCTTCAGAGGTGGCTCCAGGATTTTTTAATTTAAGGTGCTATGCAGGTGCTGGATCCACTGGTGGGGTAGCCGCCATCCTGTGGTGCGCTAAGCGCGCAGCAGGAAAAAATGGGTGTGTCCATGCACTGGAAAGTGGGCATGGTAATGATAGGTCATGAGCAGGGCCAAATGTACGTGAACTTACTGTATATTCTGGGGTGTATAAGACTACTTTTTAACTCTTGAAACTCTTCTGAAAAGTCAGGGGTCGTCTTATACACCGGATGTCATTGATGCCGGGTGCTACACCCTGTCCTGTTACCGCCTCTCAGATCTCACTGCTGAGGACTGTAGTGAAGCGAGGCAGGTGCCCAAGTGCGAGATCTGAGAGGCAGAGAAGGAGGTAAATAGGATACAAGGGCGTGCCAGACAGGTGAAATGGGCGTTTTTTTATGGGCACAGTGAGATATATTCTTCCATACCGCTCTAATAACCAGGGAGACGGAGAGTTGACCAATCCACTTATGGAGAAGGAGAGTTGACCAATCCAACCACTTTGTACTGGTTGAACTCGATGGACGTATGTCTTTTTTCAACCAAAATAACTATGTAACTATGTAACCAGTCAATCGCCTATATACTGTTACATACTGGGTATCACATACAGTACAGCACCAGTATCTGTTCATACATAGCACCAGTATATGATTTTTTTAAATTTTTATTTGGTGTGCATTGGAAGAGGGATGAGAATATACCAAACTACATTTTTGTTAATTGAAAAGTTGGGGAGTCATCTTATATACGCCCAGTCATCAGTGGACATAAACAGAAAAACTTTGAATTAAGCCACTATCTCCTAATAAAAAACAATGACCTACTTACTTTACGTATAGCAGAGATTAGATTGTGATATCCTCTGTAGACAGCCTGAGACATGACTATGTACTCTGTAAAGTGCTGCAGAAGATGTCAATGCTATATAAATACATAATAATATAGTAGGACATCACACTATGACTATGGTAGGATTAGATTGTGAGCTTCTCTGAAGAAATCCTGTGACATAACTGTATACTCTGTATAGTGCTCTAGCCAGAGTTACCAAGTCGTATACCCCTTGTAGTATTAGTGGCCAGAGAGGTTTCCCCCCTCCCCTTGTAAAATACACAGCGGCGGCTGATGACGAAGCGGAAAGGTGAGTGGAGAGGACGACAAAGACGCCGGAGGCAAGTGGAGAGGTGAGTGGGTGGAGAGGTGAGTGGCGCTCTTACTGGGCTGGCTGTCTCTTCTCTCCTTCATGTGTTGGCTGCACCACACTTAATGGAAGTGCTCTGGGGTGCTATTGGACAGCTAGGGAGTGCTATAGCACCAGCAAGCCCTCCCCTAGAGCCACCCCTGATCAGCTTCATTGTGTGTTGGACACCATTCCTCCTACAGAAGACATCCCAAACTACCCCAAGCATTTGTATTGATATAGAAGAAGATAATTTGTGCTGCTTGCCAAATATGAAAATCCCATCCTGCTTATACAATAACAGCACTTCCTTTTCATGCAAACAACATCTTGCTGTGTGACAGACAATAGAACAGGTGCTATAAAGTGGGAATTACTGAAATAATAATTCTGATTTAGGATAATAAGCGTGTAACTCTTGCTGTGTTATTGCTGTGTATGTGGAATTGTGTAAGCCTACAAATAGCTCTTATCTCGTTTATGGACCTTCTCATGTGGACAGATTTGTTTATGCCTCATCTTGTTTGGGGCGAGATACAATCATGTATCATTACATGTGTGTTAGGTAAAGAAGCTGCAGGTCAATGGCATGGCGAGATTACCAATCAATGTTGTTTGCAGAGTAATACTGTGCAACATTTTCATTAAATCTCATCTCTCTAGAGAGGCTGGCGCTTAGCTGTCAACACAGGGAAATTTGGAGGCATATCTGCTAGAAGGTATTACAGTATCATTACAGCAAGGATCAACAAGCTAGGTTATATCATTTTTCTGATAACTCAGATAAGAAATTATATTGCCAAGAATTATCAAACTTTATCAAACTTTTCTTGTTATGGTCGAATCAGTAGTTTAGTTTGGTCTAATATTTTCCTTTAGAAACATTGGGTTCCTGGTTGTGGTGCAGCAATAAGGGATGCAGAGGTTGCTATAGCAGTTCCGACCCTTGGGTTCAACCGCCCATCTAGGGCTCTTCTTTTGCCAAAATGCTTTAGATGGTAAGGAGCAAGGATGGCCAGAATTGCCAATTTCCGATTTCACGGAAATTCCGCTTTCCGCTACTGATTTTCGCATTCCGATGCAGATTGTCACGGAAATTTCCCATGACTTTAAAATTGATTTTCTGAAAAAGCACAAGGTCTTTTTGAAACAAGAGAGAGATGGAACAGCACCTTGGCAATCCTCTGTGGGTGTGTGGGAACCAACCCCTTGTACCAACAGGGTGAAGATCCGTATTGTTTGGAGATAATGGCCTGCACCACATCCAAGTATAAATCAGTTTTATTGAAGATCCATAAAATGCTGGGTAGCAGCTACAGCCCGCTGTTTCGGGTTACATGCCCTTTTACAAGCCCTTTTACAAGCTGAGCGGTTTGTAAAAGGGCATATAATCCAAAACAGCGGGCTGTGGCTGCTACACACCATTTTATGGATCTTCAATAAAGCTGATTTATACTTGGATGTGGTGCGGACCATTATCTCCAAACAAGAAGGTCTTTTTGAAAAAGATTTTTTTGCCACTTGTTCCCATTCTTTTACTTAAAGAGAAGAACTCCTGCGCCTGCGCAGTACAGCCCGGAGGACGTCCGATGACGTCAGCGCGCCGGCGTGGGACGCAGAAGTGCCGGGCCTTGGAGCGCAGAAGAGCCCGACCTGGCAGCTGGCCTGGCCAGGTCGGGTCGGCCACCGGAGACCACTGGGAGCCTGCGGAGCGGCGGCAAGGGCACCTCCTGCCTGCCACGGGCTGGAGGAAGCCCAAGGTAAGTGGAAATTGATTTTTATTTTTTAGCCACCCTCCCTGAACCTTCCCTTTAACATACCCTGAAAATTTGGTGTTTCTAGCACTTATGGGGGCTTTGCTATTAACCTCTAAAGTCGGCGGCATACCGCATATGGTAATGTGGATTTTCTGCATTTTACATTTCCGCCAAATTTAGCAGTTAATAGCAAAGCCCCGATAGGTGCCAGAAACACCAAATTTTCAGGGTTCGTTAAGCAGAAGAGTGGGAATAGGAGGGAAAAAAATCTTTCAAAAAGACCTTGTACTTTTTGAGAAAATCAATGTTAAAGTTGGCGGAAATGTCCGTGAATTGTACCGTGATTTCTGCGAAAATCCACCTACCGCACTTAACTTACCGATTTCTGAATTCTGATGCAGAAATGCAATTTCCGATTGGAACGAACATCCTTATTAAGGAGGAAACCTGGTCTAAAACGGAGCTTCTGAAGGCACTCATATTGACCTGAGGAAGTGGTCAGAGACCTGTGAACCGCATTGTCTGTTTTGAATGTGCTTGAATAAAACTGACCTGATCTGAAACCCTTTTTTGTCTGGGTAGTGTCATCTGGAGAGGTAGGATATCTCATTTTTGTAGTCCGGCCCTTGGGTTATGACCGCCCATCTATGTCTCTCTTTCTGCCAATGCATTAGATCTTAAGGAGGTACTTTACTGAAAGATAATAGTAGGGTAAAAACTAAACCAATACATTGCACAGGGAGTGGTTAATAACAGAAGATAGATCAAGAAATGATTCATATTTGCTGTGTAATTTGTTAATGTTGTTAATGCCGCGCGTGCACAACCCGCCCTGCTTGTTAGGATTCGATTCGATTCAATTCAATCTGCCATTACAAAACAATGGCAAATCGAATTGAATTGAATCGAATTCCGATCGGACATGTCTGATTTAATTGGATCGTAAATAGAATCGTAATCGAATTGCACAAAGAATCATATCGTGTAGATGGGGCTTTAGGGAGGAAATTACATCAGTATTGGCTTAAGTCAGAGGGAACCAAAATGGCAAATGCCAGGAACAGAATTCTCTTTATTTACTATATAAAATTCACTGAAATCAAAATGTGGACAGTACAATACATGTGTTATGTAACTAGCACAAGTAGTTATCTACTTATATATGTAAGTGCTTTTTTCCTTGCATAGTATGGCTGACCTGGTTATCTAGGTTGCTGCGGTCCCAGGCAGTGACAACGTGATGCTGCACAGACAGCGTGTGGTTAATAAGCTTTGCTTCCTTATGAGCTGTGGCACCTTGCTCTTTGAAAGTGAAAGTGTCTTGGAAATCAATGCCTTGTTATCATGCTGCCTTGATGGAGCTTAAGCACATTTGCAGCGAACTACAGATGTGACAGGCGAGCAAAGCTGACCTTTTCAAGGGTAAAGTATGCTTCCTGACTCTCACAGGGTAAAATAATTATATAGATGGGTTCTGACAAGGTGACCAAGCAACCAGACAGCTAAAAACCTGTCCCCGTTACATTCCATGTACAATACGCCAGCTTGCAGGGCTCCCGGTCTCACAGCAACAGCTGAGGAATAAAGGATGATTCTTCACTTCTCTGCCACTCATTTTATGCCTCGAAGGCTGCAAAGTGTTGCCAAGGTTGCTGCTTTTTACATAGGGCAGATATTCAATAACCACAGTATACATTGTAAACACATATTGAGTAAAAGGACAATATGGTTCAAGGTTGTGATAAATCTACCCAGAACTCATATTTCAATTTGAATGTTTAACATTCTAATAACAACTAATATTTTTGGGGGGAAGGTGAGAGCATCATTTCTACACAAGAACAGTTCCATACCTCCCAATTTTTGCGATAAAAAGGAGGGGCACTTATAAGACACGCCCTGCTGCACATCACCATAAACCCCAAGTCATGAACACCACAAAGAATTATAAGATACGTCCCTGCCGCACCTCACCCCCCCCCCCCCCAAGTCATGAACACAAATAATTATAAGACACGCCCCTGCTGCACCTCACCACACTACCAAGTCATGAAAACCACAAAGAATTATAAGAAACGCCCCTGCCACACCTCACCACACATCCCAAGTCATGAACACCACAAATAATTATAAGACACGCCCCTGCCGCACCCCACCACACCCCCGAGTCATGAACACCACAAAGAATTATAAGCCACACCCCTGTCGCACCTCACCACACCCCCAAGTCATTAACACCCCAAAGAATTATAAGACACGCCCCTGCTGCACCTCACCCCCCCCCCCCCCCCAAGTCATGAACACCCCAAAGAATTATAAGACATGCCCCTGCAGCACCTTACCAACCCCCAAATCATGAACACCACAAATTAAGCATTACATAAGTTATACATACTAAGTTATACATTAAGTACCACCTAAGGCCTACATCAGGAGCACAACTCTTCCTCTGTCAAGTGTTGCCATGATATGTCTCTGTAGGCTTTGAGATGTGACAGACGTAGGCTTAAAGGTAATATATTGGCATATTATCTGCCAGCAGTTGCCCAGTAAGATAAAGCAAGACTGATCAGTTTTGTTTTTTTGGGAGGAAGTGAAGGGACTAGATACACAATAAGGTCAATGGTTTTCAGTATCAAAATTGGCAGTAGATAAAGGGGCTATCTGTGGTTCAACAACAGCCCTGTCCTCCAAACAATGGACCACTCCCCAACTGGGGAATAGTATTCAATTTCCCACCATGGTCCAATTGATCTTGAGCAAGCCTCTGTATTCACAGCTTTGTACTGATCAATTTCATCCAGTTATCTGTCTTTCAGTCCTGCACCATCCCTTTCACCAGCCCAACGGATCAATATTACTGCTGCAACCAACTACAGCCATGATCAATAAACTGTCTGAAATCGACCAGAAGTTAATATTGATTGGATTGGATGAAAGTGCTCACATTCTAGAAATGCTGAAGAAATATGGACAAGTGGAGTGCTGCTGTTACAGCTGATCCTAATGCAAGACTGGTTCCAGTGTCTAAAAACTAGTTGCAGCACCTACCAACAAGTCACCACAAAACTAATCACCACAACAGCCAGAGTCAGTTGACACTAGATCTCCTTTTCTGGATAGGACAGCACTGGGACAATTGATATATAGAACATACCCTGTGAGCTTGTTCACAAAGAGGATTTATATCATATTCTGGATTTGTCCATTGTGAAACCGCAACAAACCTTCCCAAATTGCACAATAATATTTTTGGGGTTAGTTGTAGGTTTCTACATATTCAATAAATTGCACACTTCCCCTGCAAAGATAATCTGAACACTTCATTGGACCAGTGGAGCATTGGATGTGCTACCAGTTGTCCTTTGAGTGAACCATCTCTTACCCATGTGACACAGCTTCAAAGGACAACTATAAGGAGAGGTACCGTATTTCGCGCCGTATAAGATGCTCCGGAATATAAGACGCACCCAGGTTTAGAGGGCAAAAACCAGGAAAAAAAAATACTAAACCTGGTGCGTCCATATTCCAGGAGCGTCTTGTACATATCCTTGTGTGTCCTCATGTGTGCTCCTGTGCCCCCCATATCCTCATGTGTCCTTCTGTGTGTCCTCCTGTGCCCCCATGTGTCCTCCTGTGTGTCCTAATGTGCCCCCCATGTGTCCTTCTGTGCCCCCCATGTGTCCTGTGTCCTCATATACTCCCCCCACGTGTCCTTCTGTGCCCCCCATGTGTCCTCCTGTGCCCCCATGTGTCCTTCTGTACCTCCCATGTGTCCTCCTGTGTGTCCTAATGTGCCCCCCATGTGTCCTTCTGTGCCCCCCATGTGTCCTGTGTCCTCATGTGCCCCCCCACGTGTCCTTCTGTGCCCTTTGTGTGTCCTCATGTGTGCTCCTGTGCCCCTATATGTCCTCCTGTGCCCCCCATGTGTCCTTCTGTGCCCCCCATGTGTCCTGTGTCCTCATGTACCCCCCCACGTGTCCTTCTGTGCTCCCCCACGTGTCCTTCTGTGCCCCCCATGTGTCCTCCTGTGCCCCCATGTGTCCTTCTGTACCTCCCATGTGTCCTCCTGTGTGTCCTAATGTGCCCCCCATGTGTCCTTCTGTGCCCCCCATGTGTCCTGTGTCCTCATGTGCCCCCCCACGTGTCCTTCTGTGCCCCCTGTGTGTCCTCATGTGTGCTCCTGTGCCCCTATATGTCCTCCGGTGCCCCCCATGTGTCCTCCAGTGCCCCCCATACGTCCTCCAGTGCCCCCCATACGTCCTCCAGTGCCCCCCATATGTCCTCTACCCCCCCCCTGCCTTCCTCCCTCCCACCTGCGTCTCCTGGCCCCCCCGAATGGAGTGTCAATAGCGGCGGCAACTTACCTTTGGCAGGCTCCTGCGCTGATCCTATATCATCGCGCTGCCCCCAGCTAGCCTCCTCTGCCTCCCCCCTCTGTATCTGGCCCCCCCGGGTGAATAAATAAGTATCGGCAGCTTACCTCCGCAGTGCGCCCGCGATGACTGCAGACGTCCGGCTTCCAGACACTTCTCGCTCTAGTGGCCGGCTTGAACTGATGACGCGCAGTTCAAAGCCGGCCACTAGAGCGAGAAGTGCCTGGAAGCCGGACGTCTGCAGTCATCGCGGGCGCACTGCGGAGGTAAGCTGCCGATACTTATTCATTCACCCAGGGGGGCCAGATACAGAGGGGGGAGGCAGAGGAGGCTAGCGGGGGACAGCGCGATGATATAGGATCAGCGCAGGAGCCTGCCAAAGGTAAGTTGCCGCCGCTATTAACACTCCATCCGGGGGGGCCAGGAGACTCGGGCAGGCATGGGGATAGCAGGCAGGGAATCCCCAACATGGCGGCGGGTCGGCGGTTCGGAACGGCGGGCGTTATTAAGTTGGGGATTCCCTGCCTTTGCCGTATAAGACGCAGGGACTTTTTCTCCCCATTTTTGGGGGAGAAAAAGTGCGTCTTATACGGCGAAAAATACGGTATATGACGGCTGCCATATTTATTCCCTTTTGTACATTGCCTGGCAGTCCTGCTTTTCCTCTGCCTCTAATGCTAGATACACATCATACAATTTTCTATTAGATTTTCTGTTAGATTTACCCACCAGATAGATAATTTCCAACATGCTGGAAATGAGCTATGTAACCATCTACCTGCCTAGCAATTAGGCATACTCAACAGGAGATAACCAGAAGACAATGCACCAGAGGTAATGAACAGTCTCTACAGAAAATAATCTAACAGAAAATTGTATGGTGAAATCTAACAGAAAATTGTATGGTATGTACTAGGCATAATACTTTTATGGCCCATTCACACTGCACGCGTTTCCAGCCGCGTTTTGGAAACGCGTGCAGGTGGCCGACACGCAGGACATCAGACATTGCATAGAGTGCAATGTCTGATGTTCACACTGCATGTGTTCCGGACCTGTGCGGTCCGGGAACGCATGCTGCACGCAGATTTTACAAAAACGCGCGGCTGTCCCATTCACTTTTCAGTGATGGGATCAGCCACGCAACGCATATGAACGCGGATGGTGTGCGTTCGTACGCGTTGCGGTCCGCATGCGTGGCCGTCCGCATTTTGCAGTGTGAACGGGCCCTTAGCCATAGACCCTGAACAAGCACATTCAAATTAGGAGTTTCTGACATTATTGTCAGATCTGACTAGATTAGCGGCATGCTTGTTTCTGGTGTTATTCAGACACTAATGCAGCCAAATAGATCAGCAGGTCTGCCAGGCAACTAGTATTGTTTAAAAGGAAAAAATATGTCAGCCTCCATATTCCTCTCACTTAAGTTGCCCTTTAAATCTTCACAAAATACTTCTGCTGCCCAAACATCCCTGCTATAATCTATTCCTGATTGCCACCATTACCCCCTAATAAACACCATTCAATAAAGTCATCAGGCTGACCTAGAAAATGATGATTTTGTGCAGTTCCAGCCTGGTCTATGTAGCCACACTGCAGCAAGACTTGATCATGATTGATTGCTCTGCTCATCGCAAACAATAATCCAAGAAACGCATATCGTGTATCTCGGAAAATAGCACTTTCAAGATCAAGGACGGTTTTTTCACAGGTGATTGGAGAGGTAGAAGGAACACAATGGCTTTTATTTACATACTTTCTAGATTTTTTTTGTCTCCCTCGTCTGTAACCCGTTTCGGCGCCACAGCGGGTCGATATGTGACATTTCTGAATCCATCGCCTGTGACAGACGAGGAATAAAGGCTCAGAAATATGATTTTTTCTTTTTTTTCTTCTAACAAATATTGTGCATCTGATATTCATTTCCAGGGCTTGGAGTAGTTTTGTATAGCCTTGTTGTTTCCGGCTGAATGGAGGAACTTTTTATGCTGCCATGCTGCACAGCTAAACATGAGAAGCGGCAGCTCCATCAATCAAACAAAATACATTTTATGATGTGGAGCATCTCTATCTGCTGGAAATATAACAATACACTCTCAGTGTGTCCTGCTCTAAGGCCTATTTCACAGTGGGACGTTGCATTTGATGTGACATTAAAGTCGCACAACGTGCCCCTAACGCAGCGCATGTAGGTTATGCAATTGTACGTTATTTTGCACTGCGTTGTGCCTCTTGGTGCGCCGTTTTCGACGCATAGTGATGGAACGAAAACGCGCATGTGTTACATTAAGGCCTCTTTCACACCAAGATGCGTTTTAGGGGACGTTATGGTCGCATAACATGCCCCTAACGCAACGCCTGGTAGTGTTCAAGGAGGAAGCCAGAGTGAGCCGCGTTATGCAGCTCTTTGTGCGCACTGCGTCTCCGTAGCGCTGATTGGCTGATTGGTGATGCGGTGTGTTCAGCGCACAAAGAGGCTGCTCCAGGAAGAAAATGTCTGCACGTCAGCAGTGCAGTGAATATTACTTAGCCATGTGGATAATTACTGCGCATGAGCAAGCAGTCTAACGCACGGTATGCTGCACTTTCACAGACCGAACAGCGTTACAATGTAACGCAATGTGGGCACTGTGAACAGCCCATTGCTTTTACATTGCTGTGAGTTGGGCTGTGTTACAGGCTGCACTAACGTGCGCCTGTAATGTCCCACTGTGAAAACAACCTTAAAAAAAAAACACATTACTGAGCATGTGCAACACACTTAACGAGGAAAAGGTATTGCTAAACGTACAGCATGCAGCACTTTCTAAATATTGCTACACGTTACACACAAAGCAACATGTGCACTGTGAATGTCGCACAGACTTTGTATTGCTGTGCGTTAGTCTGCGTTATAATTTTTTAGAACGTGCGACTTTAACGTCCCACTGTGAAAGAGGCCTAATAGAGTCGGCAGACCGCATGGCTGAGAATACAGATTAGGGCACATTAAAAAGGATGCTCTTTTTTGCTTAAAGGGATATTACATCTCATGGAATGGATTCAAGTAGAGAGTTATTTGCCATAAACGTTACTGTGATAATATTGGTAGCACATGTACAGAGTACGACTCCATAATTGATCTATTTTAAAAATCAGTGCAAAAAAAAAAATCGAAAAAGGATCTTTTCATTGTTTTCATATGATAACATTTCGGCACTATAGAAATACTGAAGAATTATAATAATTTATCTAATTTAGTTATAGCTAAATTATCCACCTCTCACTTGATAAAATGATTCCATTTGCTATTGCAATTGTTTGGTCAATCTTATATTGAACCTGAAGGGAAAAAAGTGCCCTGGAAGGTACTTCCCTCGGGAGAGGGGAGTCTCTGGATCCAGCACTGGATCCCCCATTAGCAGTTGGAGACTGCTCACTTCCGCCACTGTGGAAGGCTTCAGCAATCTTTGGGATCCCGAGTGCTACTGAAGACGGGCCTCTCCGTTCTGTGCATGCACGAGAATGCGTGCTCGGGTGTGAGCAGTATGGAGCGGCCCATCTTCAGGAGCACTCTGGCGCCCGAAGATTGCCGAAGTCTCCCACAGTGGCGGAAGTTAGCAGTCTCCGACCCATCGGTTGGAGACTGCTATGGGGGATCCAGCACTGGGATGCAGGCTTCGTAGGAAGAACGGGAAGGCTCTATACGACCCAGAGCCTTTGCTCTCCTTAGGTGAGTATCTGGGTTTTTTTTTGTTTTTTTTTTTAGCAAACTCCCTTCAGATTCTCTGTAAAAGGACCACTATGGGCCTATTTCCACAATGTCCAATTCACTGGTAGGGATGGTCAAAACAGCAGAATTCCAAATTAGTCAATATTCCAAGTTACACTGGTCAAAAACAAAATTCACATTCCGATCGCATCCCATTTTTCCAAAGCTTTTTTCATTGAAGTCAATGGTGCGTACATGCTATTGTCACTAAATTTGCCACATATGAGATTAGTAGGAACATGGTGAAAAAATGTTTTACCTTTTTTTTTTTTTTTTGAAGATTATGTAGTTTTACCAGGGCCGGAGTTATACTGTTTACCACCCAAGGCCACTGTCACCAGCCACCCCCCTTCAGTATGGGTAGCAAGATGACCCCTCCCCTATTCCCTCCAGTATAGGTAGCCAGATGACTGCCGTAATCCCTCCGTTTCCCACCCCCCTCCAGGTAGCCAGCTCACCTTCACACCACAGCAGCAATCAGTGTCACTTATTTCTCCACTCATCTCCAGTGCAGAAGCTTCATATTCCTTTCCATCTCCAATGCTGCCCAAGTCCATAGCAGCTAGCCACAATGCAAACGTGCACAGAGAGCAAGGTGGCTGCTGCACAGGCAGCTAGCAGCAGAGTACCATGGTCAGGCGCTCACCTGATCTCCCTGCATTGAAGCATTTGCAAGCTTGCACCAGTTTAGCCTGCTGCTTTGGTGCCCTTGCTCCTGTGGTGCCCTAGGCCATGGCCTAGGTGGCCTTGCCTTAAATCTGGCCCTGAGTTTTACAGAAAATCATACGCTGTACTGCATTCCAAGTTCTGCACACACATTGTATACATTTCATGAAAATGGACAGTGTGGGGTCCTCCCCTCCCATGCCTCTTTAACCTCTTGTCACCTATGCAAGCTGTTATAGCCGGAATTCAGAGCCCAGGCCATGTGGGGCTCCGCGCCCTGAGCTATACCAATCTGTATGGTCCATGGTTATTTAAAAGCCTTTCTTGGTTGCTGCTGTTTCTTTCTCCACTGATAAGTGCTGCTGGTTGTTTGTGTTGATGCTCCCCGCAATATTGAGCAGGTACCCTCTCACAATCAATAGACTCCGATTGTTCTTGCAGTAGACTGTGAGCCAAAATAGCTGATACTGGTCATTTCAGCTCAAAAATCAAAATCTCATGCCTATGGATACCTTTGCGTTCAAATGGTACATGTTATGCAACCTGCGGGTTATAATGTGTGTGTACTGCATTGCACACTGCACACATTCATGTTATTTTAAAGGTTCAGAGGGCTCTTATTTTCCTAAACCAATGAGAATGCTTAATTTTTTCATCAAGCGCTTAGATTCTCCTGGTAGAAAAGCGCTAGAAAAATACACTTTATTATTATTACTCGTTAATTCCTGTTGCTGCCCTCTTATATGTGAAGCTTGCTTCTGTGAGTCACTGTCCTGGAAAAAAAAGTGTTTAGGTCTGGTATCCTGGCAGTCACTTGCTGTATACTTGTTCCAGTACAGTGAGTCACTTAGCAGATAAGCAGTGTTAAAGGATGCTAGCTCTGTAGCCTTCTTCTTTAAAGGGAGATCACACTTCTGTAACAAAACTGGCATAAGCATAGATCAGTGCTTAAGAACAACTTGGTGTTTCAAAGAACCTTGAAAAAACACCAGGGTTAAACCAGGAAAATACACCAGGTAGCTACCAGTAGCCCAAAATAGTGTAACATAGTTTGGTGAAAATAGACATTCGTCCATCAAGTTCAACCAAAAGGAAAAACAAGCAAGAAAAACAAACAAATCATCCTGAACCTGCACCTATCCCAGTTGACCCAGAGAAAAACCTTACAAGGCCTGGGCCAATTAGCCTTAAAAGGGAAAAATCCCTTCCCGACTCCAGATGGCGGACAGATAAATTCCTGGATCAACTCTCCCGGGAATCAGGTCAGCAAGAGATATAAAAACAGTGGGCACTCACAAACCCAGGTTGCCTTGTAAGCAAAACTGAATTGGGAGAGAAAGGGTAAGTGCACAGACCAAGCAAACACCGCCAGCACGTGTGAAGAATACTCATCGCTACTCGGGTGAGTGGAACCTTCTTAGAACTCGGTCAAACCCCAGAAATAATAAATACATATAGTTATGCTGTCACAAAAAAATCCAACAGGGGTAACTATATGAGAAAAGAGGAATACGAGGCACCCAAAAATATATAAAATAATTAAGAACTATTTGAAAGAGGCAAGTATTGGCTTACCTCAATAATGTAGAGAACATATGTGAGCAAAAAAATGTATTGAGCACAGACAATGCGTTTCGCAAGAGTACATCTCACTTCATCAGGTAATACAGTGGCTATAGCTCCTTTCACTACAGACACCTGTACTGTGTTCATCTGGTGATGTAAGATAACCTCTCATGAATCACAATGTCTTATTGTGGCAAGTCTACATTGTGATCTGTGGCGGCGCCTAGATTAGCCGACAGGCTGCGGGCCCAACTCAACTGATCCACATTAAATGTGATGCATAAAATGTTTACATCATTTACCAGATGTCCTCCACCAGACCCTAGAATTCTGAAACTACAGCTTTTCTTCATGGAGGCTGAACAATGCACTAGGAACAAGCCAACAGGCAATTGCAGTCTATTGTCAGTTCAGGGGCTTGATCCAAAATGACCTCAGTAAAAAAAAAAAAAAAAAAAAAAGTACAAAAGTACTATTCACAAGGATGGATTGCTAAAGGCAAGCAGTAGTACATACTTGGGAACCTTCTACATAAATCTCCATTAACAATTTCCCATAATGCTTTAAAAAAAGGCTTGAAGGAAAAACCCGAGTGTGTGTGTGCGTGTGCGTGTGCGTGTGTGTGTGTGTGTGCGTGTGCGTGTGTGTAGTGTGTGTGTTAAAATCAGGGGCCGAAAGGCCCAAGCCTTGGACAGCTGGACATAGAACAGAGGTTCCTGCATGTAGGAGAGTAGGCTGTAGATGGAGGAGCTGGGAAAAAAGGGTGCAGGCAGCTAGTGGACAAAAAGGGCGCCGGCATTCACTCCCATAATAAATAACGTTTAATGGGCGCCGAGCAGGAAAAAAGAACGCCGGAGCTAAATAAAGTTTACAAACGGCGCCCGGAGATGTTTAATGATTTATAACTGAGCTTGTGGTGATTTACGTTTATAAAATGCACCCGTGCCGAATAACGTTTATGAAAATACTAAACATATTTATCTTATTTAAATAATTAAAACATTATTTAAAGTTTTATCCCTTACTGTTTGTAAAACATTATTTTTCACAAAATAAAGCGATCTTATCTTATTTAAATAATTAAAACATTATTTAAAGTTTTATCCCTTACTGTTTGTAAAACATTCACAAAATAAAGCGATCAGTACGTAACGTAAATTGCAAAATATTTTTTGCATCCACAATTAGTAAAACATTATTATCCACATAATAAAGGGGGGTCTTAGGTTTAGGCACCAACAGGGGGGGTCTTAGGTTTAGGCACCAACAGGGGGGGTCTTAGGTTTAGGCACCAACAGGGGGGTCTAGGGGTTAGGGGTAGGTACAGGGAGGTTTACTTAGGCACCAACAGGGGGGTCTTAGGTTTAGGCACCAACAGGGGGGTCTTAGGTTTAGGCACCAACAGGGGGGGTCTTAGGTTTAGGCACCAACAGGGGGGTCTAGGGGTTAGGGGTAGGTACAGGGAGGTTTACTTAGGCACCAACAGGGGGGTCTTAGGTTTAGGCACCAACAGGGGGGTCTTAGGTTTAGGCACCAACAGGGGGGTTTTAGGTTTAGGCACCAACAGGGGGGTCTTAGGTTTAGGCACCAACAGGGGGGTCTTAGGTTTAGGCACCAACAGGGGGGTCTTAGGTTTAGGCGCCAACAGGGGGGGTCTTAGGTTTAGGCACCAACAGGGGGGTCTAGGGGTTAGGGATAGGTACAGGGAGGGTTCTGTGTAAGAGTAGGCTTAGGTATAGTTTTAGTAAAATTTTAGTAATAATTACTAATGTTTTACAACACTTATTACGAACGTAGTTATATTTATATCATCGTTATAAAGAATATTTTCAGATTTTATTATAAGAACAAACCATAAATGAAGGTTATTCACAATAATATACAATTATAACAATTAAACATATATTATTGTTTTTTTTAATAAACGTAATTATAAGTTTAACTTTTGAAACAGGGAAGATTAACGTTTTCACAATTTCCGATTTCATAAACATTATTTAATGATTTATAATTTTGTTAAACATTATTTGTAAACGAAATATAGCACACTATTTTTAAAAGCCCTATTAATGATTAATTATTATTTAGAGTTTACACCCCGCGCCCTTTTTGTCCGGGCGCCCTTTTTGTACGTACGCGTAGATGGAATAGTAAGACTGCAGATGGGGAGCAACACATGGAAAAGAGGTGCTGCTGCTCAGGAAAACTGTACATGAAAAGGAGAGGCTGCTGTACGTGGATATTACAGAGAGAAGTGCGGGCGACACACAGATGGGAGGAACACCACAGCACATTTAACAAAAGCAGCAGGAAATTTGGCCTGGGGGTGAAGTTTTTTTTTAAAGGGACTCCGAGCAGTGCAGAAACTATGCAAAGATGCACATCATTTTAAAGCTCTCTTTCTCCTCTTTCCAATGATATATAAACCACCACCCTACGCCTTTTAGTTTTTGCTATTTTCGTGATTGAAATTGCCGCGGCCGCGATTTCGATCGCGAAAATAGAGAAAACTAAAAGGCGTAGGGCAAATATTGAGGTGTCGTCAGAAAGAGGAGAAAGAGAGCTTTAAAATGATATCCATCAAGCCATAGTTCTATTGTATTACACAGGGCGACTTTTTGTCAAAGTCAGCAGCTGCATTCAGCAGAATGGAGCTGCTGACACTGGGGAAAGTGTCGTCCTGTGTAATACAATAGAACTATGGCTTGATGGATATCATTTTAAAGCTCTCTTTCTCCTCTTTCTGACGACACCTCAATATTTGCCCTACACCTTTTAGTTTTCTCTATTTTTGCGATCGAAATCGCGGCCGCGGCAATTTCAATCGCGAAAACTAAAAGACATAGGGTGGTGGTTTATATATCATTGGAAAGAGGAGAAAGAGAGCTTTAAAATGATATGCATCTTTCCATAGTTTCTGCACTGCTCGGAGTCCCTTTAAATACAGCTTTGGTTAAAATCAAATAATTATAATTCAACAAAGGAGTATTATAAGTAGCCACTTAAGTCGTGAAGATCCAATATTCATAAACCCATTGTAGAGAAATCAGATGAGTTTCTGGTGTAGTGAAATTAACTATTTTGACTGGCAGCTCTTTGTGACATCCCTTTTCATGCTGCCATTGTCTTTTGTATTACATTATTGTGTAGAGCTGTTGGACAGTAAAGGCCCATACACACGTCGGATTTGCGCGAACGACGGGTCGTTTGAACGTTCCGTCGTTCGCACGTTTCCGCATGAAATCCGGCGTGTGTACAGACTATCGTTCGGGAGATAAGACTGGTTACCAGCGATCCGCCCGGCGGATCGTTGGTAACCAGTCTTATCTCCCGAACGATAGTCTGTACACACGCCGGATTTCATGCGGAAACGTGCGAACGACGGAACGTTCAAACGACCCGTCGTTCGCGCAAATCCGACGTGTGTATGGGCCTTTAGAAAGGAGACATTAGCTTGTATTGTGTATTCTGTACAGATAATCACCCAGCAGACCAGGCATGCTTGAATATACAGTCTGTCAATAGCCATAAAGCTGTGTGTGTAATGACGGCAGTAACATAGACCGAATAGTTGATATCTGTACTGTAGATCATGAAAACATGACAGGTAATCTATCAGCACAGACAGGTACATACGTGTTACCTGGGTCCTTCTATGATAACAATATACAGGACAGTCTCCCGCTCAGGGATGAGATGATATTCTTGCTGATTGATGGAGCAGTTTGCTAATGTGACAGGCATATCTATTTTATTGCAAAATCACTGTCATTCCTACTTCTATAGTCCATATTATGTGTGTATTATTACTGTCGTGCTGACTTTATTCCAAGCCTTTATTAATACCTTTAACTAAGTCCAGATATTGATATGATTAAAAGGGATTTATGAAAATAGATCACAAGGCTGAAGAGAGTTGATTTGTTTTAGGTTGAATTATAGTGCAAGGGGTGTTAAAGGGAATGTGACGCGAGGAAAATTATTTAAAATTATTTAAAATAAACACATGACGTAGCTGCAAATGAATATTACATACTAACCTCACCGTCAGTTCCTCTCAGAGGCTCACCATTTTCTTCTAACAGCGATCCCTTCCAGTTCTGACAATATTTTGTCAATATACCAGTTACTGTCAGTTATATAGCAGCAACTGTCAGTTACAACTGAATGTGCAAGGTAATGTCCATGTTTCCCTATGGCTCAAGTGGGCGATATTACAGTTTAACAGTGTGCCGGAGGACGGAGAAATCCATCAATCACAGTGGACAAATGGGACGCAGGAGAGGAGAAAGAGATTAAGTAGACTACACAGGAGGTAAGTATGACCTATGTATGGTTATTTTGACTTTTTATTTTCAGTTCAGGTTCTCTTTAAGGAGGTACAAATGCTTCCAATGCTAAGATGAAACAGTACTCTATGGCTCAGCTAAATATATTGAGTGGATTACAGTACACATTGTTGTATTCTTAGTAGAGATGTCCCGAACTGTTCGTCTTATTCTCTACTCCCCACACAAGGTAAATATTGCATTTTAACTATTTCTTAAAGTTGAATTAATTCTGTTTTAATGTATTTTGCCACTGACTTTGGATTGTCTACTGTGCACGGACTGTACTTGCGCATGTCCAGTATGGAAGTGCTCGTGGGAAGTACGGCCACAAGAAGCAAGTTCGACATGCTACACAAGGATTGGGGAAGACTCTGGACTATTAAGAGGCTGCCTTCTAATGAGGTATCTCATTTTATTGTTAACATTTGACTTAAAGAACTGTATATATTGCTACTACCATAGGCTTACACAATATGGCTAATTTAGTCAGAAGGGATAAAATTGTATAATTAAGACTGGATGATGTATGGCCAACTTTATAGAGTTCTTATCCAGCTGTTGCAAGACTCTTGTGCTCAGCCTACTGCTGCCATCTCCAGTCACATGATCATAGTGCTGCTTAAAGCGGAATATAACCCTGCATTTCAACTTTGCTCTAAAACATTATTTACAGTATATTATATGCAACCAGCATTTTTTTTTTACTAGACCAGCATTGGAATGGTTACACACAGAGCTTTAAAGTTCCTGGAGAGAAATGCAGATGCATCCGAAGCTTAAATAGATACATTTTGTTTACTTAAATGTATCTAAGTGTGGAATGTGACTCACTCTCTCTGACTGTGCAGGAGCTGGAGGACAGCCAAAGTGTGTAACATTTCTCACTTGTTACATTATATTTAGTTAAATGCATCTATCTGAACTTCGGATGCGTCTGCATATCGCTCCATGGAACTTTGAACCTCTGTGTGTAACCCTTCCAATGCTGGTCCAATTAAAAAAAATGCTGGTTGCATATAATATGCTGTAAATAATGTTTTAGAGCAAAGTTGAAATGCAGGGTTATATTCCGCTTTAAGAAGAGATGCAGAACAGATAAGTATTCAACCAAGAGATCAGATTCAGTCTCAGTGAGATTTGTTGGCTGCCAATATACCACAGGCCGATCAATTTCAATATGAAATCCTTCGGGAATCTTCCTCACCACGCCACATCCCCCACCTCGCACCTCCGTCTCGGCCCCCCTAATGTAAATGTGCCCCCATGCCCATGCATTTATACTTTACCAGCTTTCACACTGCTGCCCCCACTTAGCTACCAGCATATAGCACTAGGGGCTTGTGTAGCGTCACACACGCACCACGTGCTTTATGCCAGCAGCGAGTGAGGCACGAATGAAGAAGAGGAAGGTAGGTGGGCAACCCGGCGGATGACAGCAGGCAGGCAAAGTATAAAAATGCACAGGCGGGGATTCAGAGGTTTATGAATTTGCAAATACTGATGCGAATGTCGACTCAACAACACCCTGGCAAATCTTTATATACTATATATTAATGCAGTTATTTATTGAGTTTCTTTTACCTTAGTAAATGTGTACTATTTTTGCATCTACTATGTTTGAGGACCACTCCATTAGCTAGTAGCACTTTATCCTGCCTCAGTGACACTGCTTAGATGTTAAAATTACTTGTTTCCATATGCTGGTAAACATATTATAATCAATCTTTAGACAAAGGCAAATTGGGAAGGACATTAAACTATTGTGGTCAGCCGCCTGGGCACTGGACCAAAGAGATAACCTTCAGATGTGTGTGCATAGTATCTTCAATAACAGAGGAATACAGCTCAGTATATAAAGCATATGGTAGCAAGAATACACTTTACTCTTGTATTAAGGGACGTTTATGTTTGGCGGATGTCATCATTTTATACTTCAGGTTGGCAAAACAAACAACAAAGCAGACATTTATATTGCTTACTGCTGTTTGGCCATCTTGATATGATGGTTCTCAGGAGGAATGCATGTATCCGTATCGTCACGCCTGGGAAAGCCAGCAATCAGCAGAAAAGTAGTGGATCATCTAAACCACATACGGTAATCCTTCATAAGACTGGAATTGTGGTCAATGGGCTCTCTAAAAGTTATCTGCAGTGGCCATTAACCACTTGAGGACCACAGTCTTTTCGCCCCTTAAGGACCAGAGCCTTTTTCTCCATTCAGACCACTGCAGCTTTCACGGTTTATTGCTCGGTCATACAACCTACCACCTAAAGGAATTTTACCTCCTTTTCTTGTCACTAATACAGCTTTCCTTTGCTGCTATTTGATTGCTGCTGCGAGTTTTAGTTTTTATTATATTCATAAAAAAAAAAAGACATGAATTTTGGCAAAAAAATGACTTTTTTAACTTGCTGTGCTGACATTTTTCAAATAAAGTAAAATTTCTGTTTACATTTGAGCGCGAAAGTTATTCTGCTACATGTCTTTGATTTAAAAAAAACCATTCAGTGTATATTTATTGGATTGGGTAAAAGTTATAGCGTTTACAAACTATGGTGCCAAAAGTGAATTTTCCCATTTTCAAGCATCTCTGACTTTTCTGCGCACCTGTCAGGTTTCATGAGGGGCTAAAATTCCAGGATAGTACAAATACCCCCCAAATGACCCCATTTTGGAAAGAAGACATCCCAAAGTATTCAGTGAGAGGCATGGTGAGTTCATAGAAGATTTTATTTTTTGTCACAAGTTAGCGGAAAATGACACTTTGTGACAAAAAAAAAAAAAAAAAAAGTTTTCATTTCTTCTAACTTGCGACAAAAAAAATTAAATCTGCCACAGACTCACTATGCTCCTCTCTGAATACCTTGAAGTGTCTACTTTCCAAAATGGGGTCATTTGTGGGGTGTGTTCACTGTCCTGGCATTTTGGGGGTGCCTAATTGTAAGCACCCCTGTAAAGCCTAAAGATGCTCATTGGACTTTGGGCCCCTTAGCGCAGTTAGGCTGCAAAAAAGTGCCACACATGTGGTATTGCCGTACTCAGGAGAAGTAGTATAATGTGTTTTGGGGTGTATTTTTACACATACCCATGCTGGGTGAATGAAATATCTCCGTAAATGACAATTGTTTTATTTTTTTTACACACAATTGTCTATTTATAGAGATATTTCTCCCACTCAGCATGGGTATGTGGAAAAATACACCCCAAAACACATTATACTACTTCTCCTGAGTACGGCAATACCACATGTGTGGCACTTTTTTGCACCCTAACTGCGCTAAGGGGCCCAAAGTTCAATGAGTACCTTTAGGATTTCACAGGTCATTTTGAGAAATTTCGTTTCAAGACTACTCCTCACGGTTTAGGGCCCCTAAAATGCCAGGACAGTATAGGAACCCCACAAATTACCCCATTTTAGAAAGAAGACACCCCAAGGTATTCCGTTAGGAGGATGGTGTGTTCATAGAAGATTTTTTTTTTTTGTCACAAGTTAGCGGAAATTTATTTTAATTGTTTTTTTTCACAAAGTGTCATTTTCCGCTAACTTGTGACAAAAAATAAAATCTTCTATGAACTTACCATACTCCTAACGGAATACCTTGGGGTGTCTTCTTTCTAAAATGGGGTAATTTGTGGGGTTCCTATACTGCCCTGGCATTTTAGGGGCCCTAAACCGTGAGGAGTAGTCTTGAAACCAAATGTCGCAAAATGACCTGTGAAATCTTAAAGGTACTCATTGGACTTTGGGCCCCTTAGCGCACTTAGGGTGCAAAAAAGTGCCACACATGTGGTACCGCCGTACTCAGGAGAAGTAGTATAATGTGTTTTGGGGTGTATTTTTACACATACCCATGCTGGGTGGGAGAAATATCTCTGTAAATAGCAATTGTTTGATTTTTTTTACACACAATTGTCCATTTACAGAGAGATTTCTCCCACCCAGCATGGGTATGTGTAAAAATACACCCCAAAACACAATATACTACTTCTTCTGAGTACGGCGATACCACATGTGTGACACTTTTTTGCAACCTAGGTGCGCTAAGGGGCCTAACGTCCTATTCACAGGTCATTTTGAGGCATTTGGATTCTAAACTACTGCTCACGGTTTAGGGCCCCTAAAATGCCAGGGCAGTATAGAAACCCCACAAGTGACCCCATTTTAGAAAGAAGACACCCCAAGGTATTCTGTTAGGAGTATGGTGAGTTCATAGAAGATTTTTTTTTTGTCACAAGTTAGCGGAAAATGACACTTTGTGAAAAAAAAAACAATGCATATCAATTTCCGCTAACTTGTGACAAAAAATAAAATCTTCTATGAACTCATCATACACCTAACAGAATACCTTGGGGTGTCTTCTTTCTAAAATGGGGTCACTTGTGGAGTTCCTATACTGCCCTGGCATTTTAGGGGCCCTAAACCGTGAGGAGTAGTCTTGAACCCAAATGTCTCAAAATGACCTGTGAAATCCTAAAGGTACTCATTGGACTTTGGGCCCCTTAGCACAGTCAGGCTGCAAAAAAGTGTCACACATGTGGTATCGCCGTACTCAGAAGAAGTAGTATAATGTGTTTTGTGGTGTATTTTTACATATAACTATGCTGGGTGGGAGAAATATCTCTGTAAATGACACAGTTTTGATTTTTTTTTACACACAATTGTCCATTTACAGAAAGATTTCTCCCACCCAGCATGGGTATGTGTAAAAATACACCACAAAACACATTATACTACTTCTCCTGAGTATGACGATACCACATGTGTGACACTTTTTTGCAGCCTAGGTGCGCTAAGGGGCCCAACGTCCTATTCACAGGTCATTTTGAGGCATTTGTTTTCTAGACTACTCCTCACGGTTTAGGGCCCCTAAAATGCCAGGGCAGTATAGGAACCCCACAAGTGACCCCATTTTAGAAAGAAGACACCCCAAGGTATTCCGTTAGGGGTATGGTGAGTTCATAGAAGATTTTATTTTTTGTCACAAGTTAGTGAAAAATGACACTTTGTGAAAAAAACAATAAAAATCCAATTTCCGCTAACTTTTGACAAAAAATAAAATCTTCTATGAACTCATCATACACCTAACAGAATACCTTGGGGTGTCTTCTTTCTAAAATGGGGTCACTTGTGGGGTTCCTATACTGCCCTGGCATTTTACGGGCCCAAAACTGTGAGTAGTCTGGAAACCAAATTTCTCAAAATGACTGTTCAGGGGTATAAGCATCTGCAAATTTTGATGACAGGTGGTCTATGAGGGGGCAAATTTTGTGGAACCGGTCATAAGCAGGGTGGCCTCTTAGATGACAGGATGTTTTGGGCCTGATCTGATGGATAGGAGTGCTAGGGGGGGTGACAGGAGGTGATTGATGGGTGTCTCAGGGGGCGGTTAGAGGGGAAAATAGATGCAATCAATGCACTGGGGAGGTGATCGGAAGGGGGTCTGAGGGGGATCTGAGGGTTTGGCCGAGTGATCAGGAGCCCACACGGGGCAAATTAGGGCCTGATCTGATGGGTAGGTGTGCTAGGGGGTGACAGGAGGTGATTAATGGGTGTCTCAAGGTGTGATTAGAGGGGGGAAATAGATGCAAGCAATGCACTAGCGAGGTGATCAGGGCTGGGGTCTGAGGGCATTTTGGGTTGTGGGCGGGTGATTGGGTGCCCGCAAGGGGCAGATTAGGGTCTAATCTGATGGGTAACAGTGACAGGTGGTGATAGGGGGTGATTGATGGGTAAATAGTGGGTGTTTAGAGGAGAGAAGAGATGTAAACACTGCACTTGGGAGGTGATCTGATGTCGGATCTGCGGGCGATCTATTGGTGTGGGTGGGTGATCAGATTGCCCACAAGGGGCAGGTTAGGGGCTGATTGATGGGTGGCAGTGACAGGGGGTGATTGATGGGTGGCAGTGACAGGGGGTGATTGATAGGTGAGTGACAGGTGATTAGTGGGTTATTACAGGGAATAACAGATGTAAATATTGCACTGGCGAAATTGATAAGGGGGGGTCTGAGGGCAATCTGAGCGTGTGGGCGGGTGATTGGGTGCCCGCAAGGGGCAGATTAGGGTCTAATCTGATGGGTAACAGTGACAGGTGGTGATAGGGGGTGATTGATGGGTAATTAGTGGGTGTTTAGAGGAGAGAAGAGATGTAAACACTGCACTTGGGAGGTGATCTGATGTCGGATCTGCGGGCGATCTATTGGTGTGGGTGGGTGATCAGATTGCCCGCAAGGGGCAGGTTAGGGGCTGATTGATGGGTAGCAGTGACAGGGGGTGATTGACGGGTGATTGACGGGTGATTGACAGGTGATTGACAGGTGATCAGGGGGGATAGATGCATACAGTACACGGGGGGGGGGGGTGTGGGGGGGGGGTCTGGGGAGAATCTGAGGGGTTGGGGGGGTGATCAGGAGGGAGTAGGGGGCAGATTAGGGACTAAAAAAAAAATAGCGTTGACAGATAGTGACAGGGAGTGATTGATGGGTGATTAGGGGGGTGACTGGGTGCAAACAGTGGTCTGGGGGTGGGCAGGGGGGGGGTCTGAGGGGTGCTGTGGGCGATCAGGGGGCAGGGGGGGGGGAAATCAGTGTGCTTGGGTGCAGACTAGGGTGGCTGCAGCCTGCCCTGGTGGTCCCTCGGACAGTGGGACCACCAGGGCAGGAGGCAGCCAGTATAATAGGCTTTGTATACATTACAAAGCCTATTATACATATGTGCAGCGGCGATCCGGGTGCTAGTAACCCGCCGGCGCTTCCGAACGGCCGGCGGGTTACAGCGAACGGTGGGCGGAGCCAGTCTCCGGCGGCTGATCGCGTCACGAATGACGCGATAGCCGCATAGCCACTCCAGCAGCCGCCCCCGCCGATGGGCGTATTGCGGTCGTTTGGGCCCGGACTTTGCTGCCGCCCATCGGCTGGGGGCAGTCGGGAAGTGGTTAACTTTGACATTGACAAAAAATATTCCAGTATTTCTACATGTTACTTCAAAATGCCTATAGGATGAAATAATCGTTGTGGGCTTGTGTAGACAGGATTTTGAGTTCAGGTCATTTTATGAAATCAAGCCAGTGGTGTAACAATAGGGGTGCGACCACACTGGGTTCCTGGACCAGCAGGGTAAGCAATACTTTTCAATTCAAAAACATAAAGCTATCTGGAGAAAAAAAACAGACTACTGCAAGGTTCTTTTTATGAACGGAAAATCACATTAGACATGAGCAACCAAGCAACTCGGTTTGACCCAAACCATGAGGAAAGTATAGGAGGCTAAAAGACACCGAAAAGCCCTCCTACTAAAAAGCAATGCTTGGTGTAATTTGTCTTCTTAAAACAGAAGGAAACTTGCAATAATTCAGCTTTAAGTGAACATCTGTGGTGAGTGAGACCTTTGGTATGTCTATAGCCTCTGAGGAAGCGTAGATTAGGTGAAACAGCTGTCAGGCCAGGGGCGTAACTACGGGGAGCAGTACCTGCAACTGCAGGGGGGCCCAGATGTTTGGAGGGGCCTCAACTACTAACCTTCGCACTCTCTGATACTCCAGATAGGGTGTTATGGGGTTTATGATCCTGATGGCCACATTATATGACTTTTATAAGATGGACCTCCAGGCTGTGAGGGTCACCAAGGGACGGTAAGGAAGGTTTGTGAACTTTAATAGGGCCCCATGATTTGTAGTTACGCCCCTGTGTCAGACTATCACCCTCACTGTATATCACCATGTCTGTGTGACCTGTGATTAAAGGGCAACGCAAAGCCTCGTTTCTCCTTTCAGAATTGCAAGTCTTGCCCTTCTGAGAGCACTTCCCTACTCTTACGAATCCGGTGACATCCACTATACCCCCAGCTGCAGTCTTTTTCTCTCCTCTCTTACCTTTCATTTATGGACTGTCTGTTCCAATGTGTTCTCCCACTGAAGAAAACAATGCCTGCCATTGGAGGAGCAAGTGTGATTGCTGCCTACTAAAAGGATTTGTGAACATCTGGAAAAAGTTAGAAAATGATGTAAAAATGCTGCTGACCTGCAGTTGACCTACACTGACACGAATATTAATATGATAGTTGAACTACAGCAAAAGGCCTATCTATATATTTTTTAACAAGCAG
Organism: Hyperolius riggenbachi; assembly: GCF_040937935.1. Classification (NCBI taxonomy): domain Eukaryota; kingdom Metazoa; phylum Chordata; class Amphibia; order Anura; family Hyperoliidae; genus Hyperolius; species Hyperolius riggenbachi. The sequence goes on from NC_090647.1 coordinate 471,599,855, forward strand.
GTCCATTACATTTGCATGCATTTCCTAATACCTGTGAGCAGCCATACGTTATGGGTACATACATATTTCTTTAGGAAATGCAACAAATAGAAACACTGATTTAAATGTGGCCGAGCAACAGCTCAAGTTTCTACTTTAGGCAAAGCACAATCTACTCTACACCATGCCTGAATAACACGTTGAGTTCCAACTACTATTGCACTCAGCCTATATGTGAAGTCCCATACACATGCTCAACAAAACCAATCAGGCATGTGTACACATGGCATTGGCAAACGACTAGACGAATGACTAATAACAGGCAGTTTGCCTGATCCCTCCGATGGGTCAACTCACATGACTGTTGGGCTGATATCACATTGTACACGTCCAGGTGTCTACAACGTCAATGTATTGGTTTTGAATGCAGCTATCTCATGCAGTCTGTTGTTTCATTTGTGTGCGCAGTATGTAAATGAATTGGTCATTCAGTTGGCCGGTGTGCGAAAAATAAGTCTTGTAAACGGTTTGTCGTGGTGTTGGTTGTGCACTTTGTTGGACGCGTGTACATACCTTAACAGTATCATTTGCTTCTACAGTTCCTTTCATCCACCTACTTAGTTTTATTGTAACAATTATGTCTAGCGCTATCTATCTAACTAAAGGACTGTATATTCAAGTATTCTTTCGTTGGTGCACTATGGAACCGCTTCTCTCTGGGTGGAACCAGTACTTGCAGCATGAAAAAAAGAAAAAACGAAAAGCGCTCCTATAGTGCATTAAACTTTTAATCAATAAAAATGCAATTAACAAATTGCACTTACAAGATAGGTGTCTTTAACCTCCTTGCCGGTTATCCCGAGCTCAGCTCGGGGTAACCTGCGCAGGAGGATATCTCAGGCCCCGCTGGGCCGATTTGCATAATTTTTTTTTTTGTTACAAGCAGCTAGCACTTTGCTAGCTGCTTGTAACTTCCGATCGCTGCCGCTCGCCGCCGATCCGCCGCAATCCGCCGCGCCGAGTCGCTCCCCCCCGCCCCAGAGCCCTGCGCTGCCTGGCCAATCAGTGCCAGGCAGCGTTGAGGGGCGGATCGGGATTCCCTATGACGTCCCGACGTCCATGACGTCGGTGACGTCATCCCGCCCCGTCGCCATGGCGACCGGGGAAGCCCTGCAGGAAATCCCGTTCTCAACGGGATTCCCTGCATACTCTGATCGCCGAAGGCGATCGGAGTGGGTGGGTGGATGCCGCCGCTTAGCGGCTATCATGTAGCGAGCCCTTGGCTCGCTACATGATTTAAAAAAAAAAAATTTAAAAAATGTGCGGCGCTGCCTCCTTGCCGGATTTTTTAGACCGGCAAGGAGGTTAATTCAGCGTGTTGATAGGCCACCCAACGATCAACTCCTCCGCCGCTGTCTGGCCGCCTTAGTTTTATTGTAACAGTATTTTAAAGAGTACCTCAAGTGACAGCTGGAACTTGAGATTAACATGTGAAAATACAATGCCAATCCTACTGATAACTACTTAATTGTTTTATTTTTATTTTTTGCAGGAGTTAATATACCAGTCTGCTCAGAGGGCCATATGCAATTACCTTTTTCTCCTGAGTTTTCTTGTAGGAGTTAATTTTTTATCTTATATTTAAAATAACTTCCCAGAACTATTCAACTGAAAAAATACCAGAAAGTAGATTAAATTCAGGGCCGGTTCAAGTAACAATTGGGCCCTAGGGCAAAATTAGCCTGGGGGCCCCCCAACAGACCCCCCCCCCCCGACCAAAAAGCGTCATTAGAGGCCCTTTGTTGCAGCCAAATTTCCCTCCTGGGCCCCTGAGCTGGCTGCTGACCCTCCCCCAATCACCTCCCAACTTAACAGAATCTGCAGAGTACCTGGGGAGCAACAGTTAAGATGGGGGAGGGACAACTTGGGGGCCCTTACAGGCTCTGGGGCCCTGGGGCAATTGCCCATTTTTTCCTATGGTAGCTCCGGCCCTGCTTAAATTGAGCCAATCAAACTTGATCATTCCAGTTTCAGGTTGCGTGCTATTTGCTACAAATCTGACGGAAAAAAAACTAAGGAAATGAACATGTCATTGGCCATCTCTTATAACGGTCTTTATTGTCTTCTAGTTTAGCAGTGGGTAAATTGTGAGCTGAACATAAAGAGTGATGTGTTGTTGATTTTAGGTCATACAGAAAAAAAATGGCAGAACTGGCAAAAGGTTCGAGCCATAAAATATGATTGTTACAGCAGACAGGTCTGCCTGAAGAGTCACATCAACACTTGTAGCCTTTTTTGCACACTTTTTTGCGCACGATGACCTTATTCATCACTTCTGACTGTCATTCACCATTAAGAACATGGAAGGTGAACTTAATGATGTGGGCTGGAAAAAGAAGTTCTAAGCAAAGGCAAAAAACAATAATAAAATCTTTGCCAGTCACTTGCTATGTCTTCATATTTATTAATTAACATATCAGTTTATACGCAAAAGTAACTCTAATGTCTCCATACAAAATGAGGGGAAGAAAAAATAACACACATGTAAAAATAATTTTTATTAAGTGCCTAATTTATGCAGGTGACTATATTTCAACAATTGTTTTAAACGGAGACTTACTTCTTTAGTGTGGAATATTAAAATGGGTAAAGTAATATACAGTATATCCATCTATTCAAACCAATTTCTAGTGGCCACTAGATTTTCATATTCCCTTTAAAAATGTAAGTTCTGGCTGTTTTAAAGTAGGTTGAAATCATCTGTTGAGTCCTTTCTGTTTCTTGAAGACCACAGATGTACTCTCTGAGCTTGATTATATGACTAGAGATCTGGAAAAAGATGGAATGGATTTAATTCAAAATGGTCTTCTGTTAAAGGGAACCTTAACTGAGAGGGATATGGATGTTTCCTCTTAAAATAATACCAGTTGCCTGACTCTCCTACTGATCCTGTGTCTCTAATACTTTAAGCCACAGCCCCTGAACAAGCATGCAGATCAGGTGCTCTGACCGAAGTCAGACTGGATTATCTGCATGCTTGTTTCAGGTCTGTGATTCAGCCACTACTGCAGCCAAAGAGATCAGCAGGACTGCCAGGCAACTGGTATTTTTAAAAAGGAAACATCCATATCCCTCTCAGTTTAGGTTCCCTTTAAATTGTACCTCAAGTGACATGAGGGTTGATTCATAAAACAGGGGTAAAACTGTCATGTGTCCCTACCTAGTGTGTCCACCTTCCCTCCCCTTACATTGTAATCCTTTGGCAGGGCCCTCCCTTCCCTATTGTAGTCTACATGATCATGTGCTCCTTTCCTATGGCCACCTCATACTTGTATTACTGGGCCTTTCTAATCAGCCCAAAACCCCATGACCATGCATCTTGTACCCAGTTTGCCTTGTCCTATAGAATTGTCCAATGGTGTATAACCTTGTTGACGTCTGTCATCATTTGTATCATTTTATGTCTTTATTGTCCATCACTGCATAATATGTTCGCGCTTAATAAATACAATAAAAAAATATAAAAAAAAAAAAATAATAATAATAATAATAATAATAATAATAAAATAATAATTTGCACATAGAAAGAAACGAGGCAAATCGCACTTCTGAGTGCAAGGACCAGATAAAAAGCTCTATAAGTTCAAGTTTTGACTGTGTGAGACAAACAAAACTGCATTAATATCATTCATCTGAGATATTAAACATTTCAAACCTACATTTTCAACTTTTACAAACAAAATAAAACTATGGTATCTAAAGATCTACTATGGAAAATTTGCACACAAAAAAAACAACACGAATTGCTAAAATTCTGTAAAATAGGTAGCGGTGCAGCAAATAATTTATTAGCGATTATTTCTGTTATTTATTTAAAAATTAATTAATGCATACATTTATTATGGTTACATGGAATAGCAACACCATGTAGATTGCATCTGAGCTAAAAATAGGTGAACTGGCGTGCAAGGTATATTAATTCTGTGTTTTATAAATCATTAGACTGAAGAGTGGTGAGGTGAGTGATGGGTGGGTGGGATTAATTGTTGAGCAGGTAGTGAAGTGCTTTCAGGTTCATTCTTAATCCCCATGAAGTCTGTCTTTTGTGGAACTAGATTAATTATATATTCATGTGGTCACTGTAATAAAAATATCTACCTAGACCATTTCCTGGAATCGAGCAAGAAGAGCCAACATGCTTTATTATTACAGATGTTCATTTATTAACTGGAGTAGTAAACATGTCAATTGCTATGTAATATTAATAAGAGTTTTAGGAATATATGATAATAAAGGAAATATATTAGCTACTGGCTCTATTTGCATCTAAAAGCATAATTTAAAATGTGAATGCTGCAAAAGAAAAAAAAATATCCCTTCGAATCCTATTTAGAAGGAATACAACGTTATGATTTGCCTTTTTTGTTACATATTATTAATACCATTTATTCTGCTTTACAAATGTGTGATTTCAGACTGAATGAACCTAATGGACTCACATGCATAGCCTATGCTTTGTCTAGTCTGTGACATGCCCCCTTAGCTACTCCTCCTGGTGTGAGGTTTTGTTGCAGCACCACCTCCTGGCTGCATATGGTACAGGCTGAACATAGGCCGCAATCCTAGCCAGAAGTCTGCTTATAAATGTTCTGATTTTGCAACTGTCGGTTCAGATTATCTCTTGGTAAAAGTAAAGGTACGTACACACGTCTAGATCCGTGGACTAACTGTCGTTCAGATGACAGTTACATCCACACATGTGTACAAACGACAAGTTGTTTGAAAGTCTGTTAGTTTCACCCTAATAGACTTTCAAACAACAAATCGTTTGATCAGTCATTTGATCTAGTCCATTGTTCTATCTAGTCCATTGGCCAGTCAAATGACATGTAAATTAGCTGTAATTGGCATTTCAAACATTTTGTTGTGTGTGTGTACAAGGTGTTTGAACAACTTTTTGTTTCAATGACAATCGGGCATAATCGTGTGTACGACTACGCACCTTTACAGGGCATTTGGGACCATGTGAACAATAAAAATTAAAATGATTGTACACACAGACTCTGAATTTTGGACAGAAAGTTGAAATTGTATTTTTTTTCAACTTATTTAGCATCATGTTTCTTTTCATTCATCTTAGTTTCTTTCTTTGGGATCATTCTTCACAAAATGTAATTAATCAGAAATATCAAAAGCAAAGACAACAATGCATTTTCAAAATTGCTTCCAATTCTTCTGCTATTAAAAATTCATCCCTTTTACTGTCCAGGTACCAATAGGCTGGGTGGGCTGGATGGGACTGCCCATCCAACTCTCTATGGTTCAGGGGTGGTGACATCAGTGTGGTGCCAGAAGAGTTGACAGATTCTGTGAACTTTGGCTGGTGAACCCACATATGAGTTGGGATTTGCCAACCTTTGAAGCTGCAAATGCAATGGACGGGTTTACATTTGGAAAACCACACGCAAACAGTTTCACTAGTTTGATAGATTTGTACAGCAAATTGAACTTTTTTGTAATTAATCCTTGTAATATATAGAAGCCAAACCTGAACACTGATTTTTTTTTTCTCAAAAAGTGTGGCATTTCCCTTTTAGTTTTTTTTTTTATTACTGAACAGGATGAATATAGTTTATTCGTTGCACAGAATGTGCACACAAAGGGATACATTTCACGCTTTCATTATAATAATTTAGATAAGTTCCCTGAAGAGATGAAGAGAAATTGATTTTGAGATGAGAGTTTAATACCTCTACTTCAGTACAAATAGAAGAGATTCTGGAGGGATTACAGAGGATGTGCTACTGTCTTTCTGTACTTTACATACACAACATTCTAATAAACCTGTTACCTGTCTCTCCCGAGGTTCATTATCCCAGCTGAGATAAAGAAAGGCTCACTAAGGTTAGCCATAAACAAGACATTTCTCTCAGAAGGCTTTATACTGATTTAATGAATATTCAAAGAATATTCAGTATCTGAATTAACATAAGTGAAGGGCAACGATAAGCTTGTGACATTTGGAAACACTTCTTATTGGCCTCAGCCCTTGACGTTACCATGGCGTGACACTCGCAACACTGGGTCAAGCCGGTGGGATGCATGGCAACCCTAGAAAGAACAAATCCCAGGCAACTCCTGAATGTGAGAGAGAGGCTGCCTTTTTTTGTGAGAGAGAACTGCAATAACTTATTTAGTTAAAGCAGGTCTTCACACACAAAAAACAAACACACACACACACAAAAGGGCACGGCCCTGAGCAACATAAGTGCTGCAACTCTGATACGTCAAAAGCTATAAAAGTGTTGATTGGCCAGGTTTTCAATACAGAGCAAATCACGTTCTGGCTGGCCAGGGGTGCTGTGCAATCAGTGCATTTCTTTTCATGCCTATTGTCCAATCAGAGGCTTTCTTAGTTTCTGATTAATACATCATCATAGAAAAGCCAGGTTACCAATGAGGTGAAGAGGAAATGTAACAAAAAGGGGAAAAAAAATTAACAATACATTGCAAAGTGTTGTTTGATCCACAATTAGCCTACTACTGGCAGACAAGAAAAAAAACTAAACGGTACAAACTGCCATTATTTATAACCACACCCACTAACATTGCAATAGGCTAAACGGTTGTTTTATTATAGATATACATATACACAGAGGGAGATACTGGTTGCTTGGCAGTTGGAAACAGCTGTTATTTCCCACAATGCAACAAGGCTCACAGACAGGAAACGGTCAGGACCCAGGTGCTGACATCACAGGGGTTTCACCACAATTTTAGCCATACCGATCCCTCTGATGATCTATTTGAGAAAAAGTAAAAAATTGTCATGGGAAAGGGGGTATCATCTACTGATTGTCCCCACAAAATGTAGATTACATATCTCTAGTCTGAGATATTTTAGAATAAATAGGAACATTATATATATATATATATATATATATATATATATATATATATATATATATATATATATATATATATATGAAATAAACATGCCGGCAGCAATCAGAGCCCACCAACAGAAATCTCTGTTGGTGAGCAGAAAAAGGGGGGGGGGATCACTTGTGTGCTCAGTTGTATGGTCCTGCAGCGAGGCCTTAAAGCTGCAGTGGCCTAATTTGTAAAAAAAATAGCCTGCTCACTAGGGGGGTGCAAGTCTACGGTCCATAAGTAGTTAAAGTAAAATTGAGATGAAAAGGTATAAAAGTTGTATTCATACCTGGGGCTTCCTGCACCCCATCCATGCCGATCGCTCTCTCGCTGTCATCCTCCTCCGCCTCCTGGATTCTCTAGTAGAAGCCCCATCTGCGCAGATGCAGAACACTCCCAGCCATGGTGCGTAGGGCGGACTGCGACTGGCCCTGACTGGCGAAGCTAACGGGACTTCTAGCGACACTCCAGGAGGTGGAGGAAGACAGCGAGGGAGCAATGGGTGTGAAAGGGGCTGGAGGAAGCCCCAGGTATGTATAAAACTTTTATACCCTCTCATCCCAGGTACACTTTGAAACTAATAAAAAATAAACTTTCAAAAAATATATATATAATTTTCTATAAATGTTTTTGGATTGTGAATTGAATCAGCTGAGTTTCCAATAATCCTTATGGGGACATTTGCTTTGATTTAAGAATGTTTTGAATTACAAGCATGTGTCCGGAACTAGCTATGCTCGCAAACCAAGGTTCCACTGCATTCACTTCTAGCAACGAATCTTGAATTCTATGGTGCGAAGTGTACTTAAAAAAGAGTGAGTATCATATTCTAGGTTAATAAATCTGTGTTTGTGATCCATTATTCATCAGATATCGTACTTTTCCAAAGCAGATATTTTGCACACAGATTAATGTGTATCCCAATCACCAGTTATTATAAATTCATGTCAACTCATTTATGAAGGTTTAAGGTCTGAAATAAAGAACGCCTAGAATTAATTGGCCACACTGCACATCAGAATGATAGCTAGCACAGCTTGGCTAGGGTAAGGTACATAATGTTTCTCAGTTATAAATAATTCATGCAGTATTTCTTCTTTGCTGCTCTGACTCCTTTTAAGATATTACATCAAATTTGGTCATTACTTACAGGCGACATGTGGGTCTGCCACAGCGCAAAGCACTAAATTCAAGGTCACTGTTATAACGTCAAACAGAGCTGTGTACAAGCAACCTATTCCTTATGACTTTATTGGACGTGTTAACCTTATGTGATTGCTGTGAAATGTTCCTGCATCTTAATAGTTATCAATAAAATCTTCAGAGCACTAGTTACTGTCATCAAAATGCAACATAAAGTGGACCACAAATTATTTTATAAGTGGATTGTAAGAAAAGAAAACATTCTATTTGACTTCTCCTGATTCATAAAACGACATGACAAAGTCTCCACAGCCTCCACAATCCCCAATTCGATTTAACGTAGAGGTGGTTAATACTGGTATATACACAAGAAAAGAGTTAACTCTTGGGTGCATATGAGGTAGAAAAAATTACTTTATTTTATTGCTAATAATTATTAATTAAATATCACTCAATCATAAGTAAACACATACAACATATAACATAGACACACTTATTAACAATGGAGGCAAAAAAAGTGCTGTGCAGAAAAAAAATTGAATGGAAAAGGGGGCTGCAGTCCCCGAATTCCACAAGGACTAAATAACCCCAATGTGATTTTGAATAGCTTCAAAAAGTCCTGTTCCACCAGAGAACTTGTTGTGACCTGATTCAAAACAATGTCCGGCCCCAATCGCAGGTAGACACAAATATCAAATAATGCAGCTCCAGCAAGCAAGCAGGTTATTAAAACTTTCTTGAAACAAACACAGTAGGCTCCGATTGCAGGCAGTTCACTGATGATTCCCACTCGCAGAATCCCCAAGCATAATAAGCCAGAAGCCAGTAAGCGTTAATTCAATGCATCAAGTTAGAAACAGCAGTGGAATAGCGATGTAGCAAGCAAAGCAAGTTGTTAGTGAGCCAATATCTTATATCACTTGAACATGGTTCATGACCACACAAGGGGTCTCTGTATGTTAGTTTGATATTTCAGGTACGTAGTTTACCCGTCCTGGGATCTTGAGATGAAATCAGGTCAGGTGGTCTGAAGTAGTCACATCAAGAACATAGGGAAGGGTTTGAAGTCCATATTAGTACAGCAAAATCAAAGCCTCCATGCAGGGGAGAGGCCTAAATACTCAACATGTTTCGCTGCTTAAAACGGAGCAGCCTCATCAGGAGCAAGCGACCCAGAAAAAAAAATAACCAAACACTAAAGAGTGAGAAACTCACCCTTAAATCCATAAAGGCTGGTTAATACTGGCACTTTCTGGTGGATCCAATTTCTGTTTGATTGGATCTGTTTCCGTTCTGTTTTTCTGTTCAGTTGGTTCAGTTCCATTTCCCCATATGCCCCCCAGACCCCCATCACCAAAGTAGATATTTGCTGGCTAGAATGGTCTTTTTTTTAAGCCATAATGTTTTAACGGTCCATTTCTAATAGCCTCCCACGCAGTGCTTCAACCTCCGTTTCTGTTCCGCTGGGCTCCGCTGTCCGGAAAAATTGCTGCAGCACCAAACTTGCAGTCCATTCAGCGTAGCGCGCGGAACAGATCCATTCGAACGGACCAATGTGAACAGATCCATAGGTTAAAATTGGATCCATTTGCATCCGTTAGGATCCGTTCCTTTCCGATCCACGGCCAAACTGTTTTTTAGTGCCAGTGTGAACCAAGCCTTACTCTAAGGGCCTGTTTCCACTACAAATCGCAAGCGCACTGTGATGCGATTGTGATTTTTGCCAATTTTAACTTGCATTTTGTAGGATTTCTAAACTCACCATTGCCTTTGCATTTCCAAAAGAATTGGCTAGGGAAATAACATTAAAAACAGAGAAATTTCAAGAAAATTGCCTACCACCTTTTTTTGCAGAAAACAGCTGATTTTGGCAAACATTTTGTGAAATGTCAATTCAACTAAACAGACTGGATCCTAACAGAGGTGAACAGATTGTATGGTAATTAATACCACAAAATCCTTCATTAGAATGGATCCATTTGGCAAGCTCTGCCAAGCGGACACCAAGTTTGGGGAGGCTGAGATGAAAAACTGATGCCTTTTGAAAATTCAACGGTTCCTCGGATCGGTTTTTCCACAGATCAGTTTTTCGACCTTGCAGTGTGAACCGGGCCTAAGGCTGTTATAACCGACTTATGCGGTAAATACCTCAAAAAATGTCAATTCACAAAGATTAGTGCACGTAATAAAACAAGTTAGGTGCTCAGTATTTATTTCCAGCCTCGAGCTGTCGGTAATTAACAAGCAGCCATTCAGAAAGTTATAGAAGGGAGTTAACAGAGCATAGAACAAGGTGAATACCAAATAAAACTATTCAGTTTCATATTACCCTCATTTCACAATATTATTATGTAGTAATTAAAATGGTTAAAGGGAATCTGAGGTGAAAAATAAACTTATGATATAATGATTTGCATGTGTAGTACAGCTAAGAAATAGAACATGAGTAGCACAGATATGAGTCATATTGTTTCCAGTACAGGAACAGTTAAGAAACTTCAGTTATTATCTATGCAAAAGAGTTTCTCTGAGCTCTCCGCCCCAACTTGGGTCGGCTACAGTGCTGTTTTCTGAAGCTATTATCTCAACCTGCCTCTCGCTGTTTAAGGTTCCTCTGGCAGGAAGCTTATAGGGTCATTAGCTCTGCTATTTTTCATCATTTAAAATACAGGGCCATATGCAATAGGACAGAATTTCTCATCTTCGATTTAAAATAACTTTTTAGTACTTTGCAATGGAAAAAGTACCAAAAAGTAGGTAAAAAAGTACCATCAAAATTATTTGGAGTATTTGTTTGCTTGCTGGTGGATTAAAAATCATTTTATTTGCAAGTTGTGAATAGATCACCCAGGAGAAAACTCAGGTGAAAAAGTTAATTGCATATGGGCCACAGAGTGTAATTTGCAAATATTAGAGAATAATGCAATGTTATAGAAAAACAGCTATATAACTCAACATTAAAATATAAGACTCTTTTCTTTGCTATTAATTAGCTGCACTACACATACAATTCATTAGATCATAAGTTTTTTTTCCGCTTCAGTGTCACTTTAATAAGATACTGATGGTTGAGCTGATACAAATTTTATGTTAATTTTATGTACCTTGGATTTGCACTTTACTTGTTGGTATAGTAAAAAAAAAATGCTATCTGTATCACACCTTTCGTCCTCTTTCCCTGCACTGCAACACTCCATCAAATAGAGAGTGAACTACTGCATGAGGTAAAAATATTAGTGAATTGTAATGCCTTTTTCTAGTAAATGATCAAACTATTACCGCACGTGTGGAAATCTTAGTGAGTTTGGAAAAGAAATGTAAAGCACTGAATGCGGTATTTTACTGAGACTTTTATTTTTTACTGACAGTGTCTAAAGCCTCATCTACACAGCACAATTTTCCATCAGATAGATGGATCTATTAGATAGATCTAATAAGAAATTGTGTATATACGTCCAAATTGTTTCAGATCAATTTTGCGATCAATTTTGCTTTGATAAATACCCAAACTCTATTGCAAAATCTATCCATTGGACTGGTTGGAAAATATCTAATAGATCCGATCTGACGGAAAATTGTACTGTGTAGATGAGGCTTTGTACTAGGTACACACCATACAATTTTCTGTTCAGTTTTCTGTTAGATTTACCTGCCTGAAAAAAATCTATCTGGCAGGTAAATCTAACAGAAACAATTGTATGGCGAGTACCTAGCATGGCATAAATTCATCAAAGGCTGCTAGGTACACACCATTCAACTTTCTGTTAGATTTGACTTTTTCCAACATGGTGGAAAAAAAATCTATCTGGCAGGTAAATCTAACAGAAAATCAAACAGAAAATTGTATGGTGTGTACCTAGCATTAGTGAATTGAAGCCATTGTGTGCACTTTATTTGCGCTCTCATTTACTACTCAAATGCTCACAGACTGCAGTAGGCAACCCGTAAAAGTGCAGTGCCGTGATTTAAATTTCCATGTATGATACTGACCAAATGACAGTAGGCTATTCAGCAGCATTAAGACCTGAAATACCAATAGCGTAATGGGTAATAAGTTAACCAAAAACACCTGGGACAGCTCATACTCAAGAAGCCAGAGTGATCGAATGGAAGTGGTTCATTGTTTCTGGAGGTTATTTTTTACTAATTAGGGCTCTGCAGTTTTAAGTGCTTGTTGCAGAGCTATACAAGTCAGCACACAAGTGAACACGCCTCTAACAGTCTCCTAGTGGCGATCGCTGCTGGGAGACTGATGACGGAGCGGAGCTTCGTCATTCAAGCGAGGGTGCGCATGCATCGGTGCGTGCCATCCCCAGCGAGACACACCCCCAGGACTTTTTGCCAATTGGTGTTGAGCGGTCCTGGGGGGGCTGCCGCGTTTATGCCAATTTGGCGTGGATCGGTCAGCAAGAGGTTAAGGAGCTGGGAAATTTTAAGTCTGTACATATATTCATTACATGGAATCTGGACTTTTTTTTTTATTTCCTCTCTTTCAAGTCTCAGCATGCACTCATGGGAACAAGCTCATACTAAATTTTTTTTTTTTTTTTGTTCTTTATTTAATTTACAGAATTTAACTGAAAATATGAATAAATTACATAAATAAATAAAATATATAAATACATCATTTTAATGAACAGCTTCAAGAAACTGCTAGAAGATAAACTAATGTGATGTAAGCAAAAAATAGAAAACAATTCAATCAAAACATTGATAAAGCAGCATTCTCTACTAGTAGAAGTCAAGACGTTTACATGTGTTGCCTGGGTAACAGACCTAGTTCAAAGCCCCATTCTAAAATCTGTATGAGAGGTGCAGGGGAGTAACTGTAGCTGCAATGCAAAGGGTAAATCAACAAGAGAGGAACTGGACGTGGTTGGGTGAATTGCTCCAGACTGTGGAAGGTACTCCCCACTCTGCTGCCAACAACATCCAAGAGGACTAAGCCAGCTGCTGCATACTGTACATATAATTTGTATTTAAAGGTTAAAATGCAACTTTTGAATTGACTGTCTAAAGCTGCTCTTCTGTGCATGTCCCCATAGCACTCTTCTGTGTGCACCCCTAACAGGGGCACACACGGGCCGGGCATGAGCAGCTGTTAGGAATCCGGCTCTGTGTGGTTGCACCTGCTGGTGGCACTTGGTTTCGGGACTGTGCTAACATCTATCACCAGCAGGTGGCATTGTGCAGCATGTCATGGACATTTCTTTGCCTGCAGTTTCCTGGTTCACCTGCTGGTGGCTCTCTGCATCTGGACAGTAGTAATTCTATCATTCACCAGCAGGTGGCCCTCATGCTATCTATCCTGGACAATTATGCATCATCTGATGGGATTTGCATTTAAGGACTCCACCCGCCTCAGAACCTTGCCAGAACCTCAGTTCAGCTTGGCTGTCCTGATCGCTGTGTTCTGTGCTCCCTGCTCTGAGAAGCTCTGCTCTGATCTGATCTCCTGGTTTATGTTCTTTGATTACTCTGACTCTGATTTGCCTTGCCCTTGTCTGCTGTTCCGCCTGGTCTGTAAATATTTCTGTATATTGTTGTATAGTTAGTTAGTTAGGGTTACTGTGTTTATGTGGTTTGCACTGTGGGATTTACCATTTGCTAATTTGTATATAATTGCACTGATTGACAATAAAACTGTTTATTTCACATTCATTGGTTTCCGTCTCAGTTCTGCTGCACATTGTGATCTATCAAGTCTGCTGCTAGAGCAGCCGTAACAGTAGGTTCTGGCCACACACTGATCACAGCAGCAAGCCTGAGTTTTGGAAATGTATCCCAATCAGGTGCAATATTATGCATTGCTAGCAAAGGAAAATGAGTTTTCCTGCAGGAAGTTTTTCTCTGATCATCCCAGAGAATCTTTGCTGGCTTTAGTTGATCTGGTGCATGGCTTTGTATCCCAAGGAATATTTTGTAGTCAGGAAGTAGAATCTTTAATTAAAATATGGGTAGATTTAGCACTGTCCAATTTGCCTTCAGATGATTTCTCGGCACCCCTACAGCCAGTCCAAATCCAATCATTATTGTATTTATTAGAAGAGGATCCAGTATATTTTGAGGAACAATATTTGGGGAAAGGTAATGAAGCAATGTTGGAGTGTATAGAATCTGCATATTCTCTTGTTTGTCAGGGTTTGTGTATCTATGAAGATGCTCTTACTTTAATCTCTGTCTGGCAAAAACTGCTTTCTGCCTCTTCCACTCCTCAGTCTACTTCCTTACCTTCCTTTTCTGCTGATCAGAGCTTGCAGCACACAGCCTCAGTAAGCCCAGAAAATAATTTGGTCTCTTATACAGCAGGCCCCACAGTTGCTAAAAGAAAGCGGAGATCAAAGCATAAAAGAAAATATGTTCCCACTACCTCCATTCAGCATGTACTGCCTATTGAACCTGGGTCTGCAACACCTGCAGCATTTGATCTGTCTCCATCCCTGACTATACAATCAGTTGCTCATTTTCCAGTACAGCCTGCAGACTCTTGCCTCCAGATGCCAGCAGACTCTTGCCTCCAGATGCCAGCAGACTCTTGCCTCCAGATGCCTGCAGACTCTTGCCTCCAGATGCCTGCAGACTCTTGCCTCCAGATGCCTGCAGACTCTTGCCTCCAGATGCCTGCAGACTCTTGCCTCCAGATGCCTGCAGACTCTTGCCTCCAGATGCCTGCAGACTCTTGCCTCCAGATGCCTGCAGACTCTTGCCTCCAGATGCCTGCAGACTCTTGCCTCCAGATGCCTGCAGACTCTTGCCTCCAGATGCCTGCAGACTCTTGCCTCCAGATGCCTGCAGACTCTTGCCTCCAGATGCCTGCAGACTCTTGCACCCAGCCGCATGCAGAACTTTGCATCCAGCCATCTGCAGACACTTGCATGCAGCCTACAGAGACTTTGTTTCAGCCTGCAGAACATTGTACTCATCTTGCAGAAAATTGTATCCAGCCCGCAGACGCTTGCATCCAGCCCGCAGACGCTTGCATCCAGCCCGCAGACGCTTGCATCCAGCCCGCAGACGCTTGCATCCAGCCCGCAGACGCTTGCATCCAGCCCGCAGACGCTTGCATCCAGCCCGCACAGGCCCTGCTCCAGCCCGCACAGGCCCTGCTCCAGCCCGCACAGGCCCTGCTCCAGCCCGCACAGGCCCTGCTCCAGCCCGCACAGGAAGGTGCTCAGCCAACGGCCCAGCCAGGTGCTCAGCCAACGGCCCAGCCAGGTGCTCAGCCAACGGCCCAGCCCGGTGCTCAGCCAACGGCCCAGCCAGGTGCTCAGCCAACGGCCCAGCCAGGTGCTCAGCCAACGGCCCAGCCAGGTGCTCAGCCAACGGCCCAGCCAGGTGCTCAGCCAACGGCCCAGCCAGGTGCTCAGCCAACGGCCCAGCCAGGTGCTCCGCCAGCTGTCAACCAGTCTAATGCCCTCCCAACTGCCTACCAGTCTGTTGCCATGCCTGTTGCCAACCAGTCTGTTGCCATGCCTGTTGCCATGCCTGTTGCCAACCAGTCTGTTGCTATGCCTGCTGCCAACCTGTGTGTTGCCCTGCCTGCTGCCAACCGGTCTGCTGCCCAGCCACAAGAGACTTCTGCTTATGCTGCCCAGCCTCAAGAGACTTCTGCTTATGCTGCCCAGCCACAAGAGACTTCTGCTTATGCTGCCCAGCCTCAAGAGACTTCTGCTTATGCTGCCCAGCCTCAAGAGACTTCTGCTTATGCTGCCCAGCCACAAGAGTCTTCTGCTGCCCAGCCACAAGAGTCTTCTGCTGCCCAGCCACAAGAGTCTTCTGCTGCCCAGCCACAAGAGTCTTCTGCTGCCCAGCCACAAGAGTCTTCTGCTGCCCAGCCACAAGAGTCTTCTGCTGCCCAGCCACAAGAGTCTTCTGCTGCCCAGCCACAAGAGTCTTCTGCTGCCCAGCCACAAGAGTCTTCTGCTGCCCAGCCACAAGAGTCTTCTGCTGCCCAGCCACAAGAGTCTTCTGCTGCCCAGCCACAAGAGACTTCTGCTGCCCAGCCACAAGAGACTTCTGCTGCCCAGCCAAAAGAGACTTCTGCTGCCCAGCCACAAGAGTCTTCTGCTGCCCAGCCACAAGAGACTTCTGCTGCCCAGCCAAAAGAGACTTCTGCTGCCCAGCCAAAAGAGACTTCTGCTGCCCAGCCAAAAGAGACTTCTGCTGCCCAGCCAAAAGAGACTTCTGCTGCCCAGCCACGAGAGACTTCTGCTGCCCAGCCACGAGAGACTTCTGCTGCCCAGCCACGAGAGACTTCTGCTGCCCAGCCACGAGAGACTTCTGCTGCCCAGCCACGAGAGACTTCTGCTGCCCAGCCACGAGAGACTTCTGCTGCCCAGCCACGAGAGACTTCTGCTGCCCAGCCACAAGAGACTTCTGCTGCCCAGCCACAAGAGACTTCTGCTGCCCAGCCACAAGAGACTTCTGCTGCCCAGCCACAAGAGACTTCTGCTGCCCAGCCACAAGAGACTTCTGCTGCCCAGCCACAAGAGACTTCTGCTGCCCAGCCACAAGAGACTTCTGCTGCCCAGCCACAAGAGACTTCTGCTGCCCAGCCACAAGAGACTTCTGCTGCCCAGCCACAAGAGACTTCTGCTGCCCAGCCACAAGAGACTTCTGCTGCCCAGCCACAAGAGACTTCTGCTGCCCAGCCACAAGAGACTTCTGCTGCCCAGCCACAAGAGACTTCTGCTGCCCAGCCACAAGAGACTTCTGCTGCCCAGCCACAAGAGACTTCTGCTGCCCAGCCACAAGAGACTTCTGCTGCCCAGCCACAAGAGACTTCTGCTGCCCAGCCACAAGAGACTTCTGCTGCCCAGCCACAAGAGACTTCTGCTGCCCAGCCACAAGAGACTTTTGTTTCTGCTGCCCAGCCACTAAGGACTTCTGCGGCTGCTGTCCAGCAATTACAGTCTTCCGCCGCTGTTCCTCTGGGTGGTTCCCAGCCTGCTCCTATTCCTGATGGCATCCAGTCTGCTCCTCCTCCTGAAGGGATCCTGCCTGCTGCCCAGCCTGAGGTGATCCTGCCTGCCGCCCAGCCTGAGGTGATCCTGCCTGCCGCCCAGCCTGAGGTGATCCTGCCTGCCGCCCAGCCTGAGGTGATCCTGCCTGCCGCCCAGCCTGAGGCGATCCTGCCTGCCCAGTCTGAGGCAATCCTGCCTGCCGCCCAGCCTGAGGCGATCCTGCCTGCCGCCCAGCCTGAGGCGATCCTGCCTGCCGCCCAGCCTGAGGCGATCCGGCCTGCCGCCCAGCCTGGGGTGATCCGGTCTGCTGCCCAGACTGAGGGGATCCAGTTCACTGCTGCCCAGACTGAGGGGATCCAGTTCACTGCCTGGCCTGATGTTCCACCTGTTAGCCTTTTGTCTGTGGTCCTGCCTGAAATTTTCCATCCGTCTTCTATTAAGACTTTTCAGTTTCCTGTCATCCAGTTTTCAAATACTCCTGTCACCCAGCCGGATCCGGTAATATTTATTTTTGAATTATTTCCCTCCCTGCCCACCCAGTCTTGGCATTTGCTGCTTATTTTATTTCCTGCTGTTTTTCGTGATTCTGGCGGAGGATTTGTAAGAACATTGTGGAGCGTCCTGAGGCCGCTCCTAAAGGGGGGGGTTATGTTAGGAATCCGGCTCTGTGTGGTTGCACCTGCTGGTGGCACTTGGTTTCGGGACTGTGCTAACATCTATCACCAGCAGGTGGCATTGTGCAGCATGTCATGGACATTTCTTTGCCTGCAGTTTCCTGGTTCACCTGCTGGTGGCTCTCTGCATCTGGACAGTAGTAATTCTATCATTCACCAGCAGGTGGCCCTCATGCTATCTATCCTGGACAATTATGCATCATCTGATGGGATTTGCATTTAAGGACTCCACCCGCCTCAGAACCTTGCCAGAACCTCAGTTCAGCTTGGCTGTCCTGATCGCTGTGTTCTGTGCTCCCTGCTCTGAGAAGCTCTGCTCTGATCTGATCTCCTGGTTTATGTTCTTTGATTACTCTGACTCTGATTTGCCTTGCCCTTGTCTGCTGTTCCGCCTGGTCTGTAAATATTTCTGTATATTTGTTGTATAGTTAGTTAGTTAGGGTTACTGTGTTTATGTGGTTTGCACTGTGGGATTTACCATTTGCTAATTTGTATATAATTGCACTGATTGACAATAAAACTGTTTATTTCACATTCATTGGTTTCCGTCTCAGTTCTGCTGCACATTGTGATCTATCAAGTCTGCTGCTAGAGCAGCCGTAACAGCAGCAAGGGCAAGACTAGCTGCGTCTAGCCAGATTACCGGTAGTGATAATGAGAGAATGGAACGCAGAGGACGGAGAGGGAGCCCACAGACCACATGAGGCTGGAGAAATCCCCAGGTGCGTATACATAAACTCCTATTAAACATATCAGGTACCCTTTAAAGAAAATCTGTAACGAAAAAACTTCCCCTAGGGGGTACTCACCTCGGGTGGGGGAAGCCTCCGGATCCTATTGAGGCTTCCCCCGTCCTCCTCGGTCCCACGGTGGCGGCGAAAATCCTCCCATAGCGGCGGCGATGTAAATATTTACCTTTTGGCTCCAGCGCAGGCGCAGTATCCGCTCCTCCCCACGTAGATAGGTGGAAATAGTTGATCTCCGTCGGGCCGCTCTACTGAGCAGGCGCAAGTCTCCAGCTCCTGCGCAGTAGAGCGCACCCGACGGAGATCGGCTATTTCCGCCTATCCCCGTCAGAAGAGACGCAACAGCGCCCCCGCTGGAGCCTGGAAAGGTAAATATTGAACAGGCTGTCGGGCCACTGTTCGGAGGGCTGCAGCGAGACCCCCGTGGGACAGAGGAAGACGGGGGAAGCCTCATTAGGATCCGGAGGCTTCCCCCTCCCGAGGTGAGTACCCCCAGGGGGCGTTTTTCTTTTTACAGTGTCTCTTTAAGTAAAAACTTCCATTAGGGTTGGTTAGGAAATAAGCAGATATAATCTTGCACTAACCAGCATGTACCACTGTGTGTTTTTTTTTTTAAATTAATCTAATGAAGACCATTTCTGCTGCATCGCTTATGTCTGCTAAGCAAATCAAGCCCCATACGTTTTCTGTCTATTCTATTTCTTTATACACCTCTGGAAACCAATGATGTACATGGCTTTGTAATGAACTTACGTTGTACACTTGTGCCACCTTGTGGACATGTTTTGCTTTGCGGTGTTATCTGACAGAAGGTTACCCTGTCACTGGAAAAGATATAAAGTAGTGATAGAAAGCGCCATTACCTACCACTGGCTTGTCATAAATCAGAGCACAGCAGCCCAGCGCTATGTGAGCAGCAGGTGGAGAATTATGAACGCCATTGTTCTGCCTTCAGATCTCTTTTAGCACATATTGTACAACAATCATGCTTCATGTTCTGTAAGATCTACATCCATGTGAAGAGTACAGCTCATAGTTTATTACTGCCTAGCTGTCATTCACCATGAAGGGAAGAACAGATGACACACTGCGGACTACAAATATACAGAATTTAAAAATGCATGTTTTATATTGCTTTATTTATATATGTTTATATTCAGGGGTCTAGTCCTGGGAAAAGAAGTGAGTGGACTCACTTGGAGAACTACGCGCGGCGCACCAAAAAATGGGCGTGGTCAAGCACACCATGGGCGGGGACAAATATACATGACCTTAGCAGTGATGTAAAAGGTCTGCTGAGGAAGTTTGAGCTCTGCCGTAGTGTATCCCCCAAAAATAGATGTAATCTGACAGCATTTCACCAAAAAGACACATAATCTGGTAGAAGTTCCTCCAAAATACAGATAATATGGAAGTGGTTCCCCCAAAATAGACAATGTGGCAGCAGCAGTTCCACCAACATACACATAATTTGGAAGCAGTTCCCCAAAATACGCGAAACCTGGCAGCGGATCACCCAAAATACACGTAACACCCAAAGGACATATAATCTGGCAGTAGTGGTCCCCCAAACATACACAATCTGGCAGCAGTTCCCCAAAATACACGTAATCTGGCAGCAGCCGTTCCCCTAACATACACATAATCTGGCAGCTTTATGTAGAAGCTTTCCAGAGGCGCCAATAGAATAAAAGTCACTTAAACGAGCTTAAAACCGATGGGGCAGTGGTGGGCCTATCCCATCCATGCAGACAAAGCAAACATAGGAAGGACTGTGGCATCAACAGTCAAACAACAATTTTATTTATACTCCACAGTAAAAATAGGCAACGCGTTTCACGGGCTCAATCCCACTTCATCAGGCCAATCAAAAAGGAGCATACAGCTTAACAGCATCAAAACCACACTGAGTGCCTCTGTAAATAATCTGGCAGCTGTTCCCCAAAATACATAACAGCGGTTCCACAAAAATGCAGGTAATCTGACAGCAGTTCCCCCAAAATAGGTACCCCCAGGTAGCCAGGTCTATAGGTGTCCCCAGTATAAGTAGCCATGAGTATAGTAGTCCCCAGTATATGTAGCCAGAGGTATAGTTGCCTAGTATATGTAGCCAGGGGTATATATGCCCAGTATATGTAGGCAGGGGTATATATGCCCAGTATATGTAGGCAGGGGTATATGTGCCCAGTATATGTAGCCAGGGGTTTATATGCCAACTATAGATAAACTGGGTTTATTTAGTCTAGAGAAAAGACGCCTTAGAGGAGATCTAATTAACATGTATAAATACATCAGAGGGCAATATAATAGCTTGGCGGATGAGCTTTTTGTCCCTAGGCCTTCTCAAAGGACTAGAGGACATGATCTGCGCATGGAGGAAAAACGTTTTAGCCATTTATTTAGGAAAGGGTTCTTTACAGTAAGAGTGATTAAGATGTGGAATGCATTGCCACAGGAAGTCGTTATGGCAAACTCTATACCTGCATTTAAAGGGGGCTTAGATGCTTTCCTTGCGTTGAATGACATCCATGGCTACAATTACTAGGTAATGCCAATGATGTTAATCCAGGGATTTTATCTGATTGCCATCTGGAGTCGGGAAGGAATGTTTACCTTGTAAGGGTTTTTTCGCCTTCCTCTGGATCAACAGGGATATGTGAGGGAGCAGGCTGGAGTGTACTTTGTACTGGTTGAACTCGATGGACGTATGTCTTTTTTCAACCAAAGTAACTATGTAACTATGTAACTATATATGTAGGCAGGGGTATATATGCCCAGTATATGTAGGCAGGGGTAGATGTCCCCAGTATATGTAGTCAGGGGTATATGTGCCCAGGTAGCCAGGGGTATATGTCCCCAGTATATGTAGGCAGGGTATATGTGCCCAGGTAGCCAGGGGTATATGTCCCCAGTATATGTAGCCAGGGGTATGTCCACAGTATATGTAGGCAGGTGTATATGTCCCCAGTATATGTAGCCAGGGGTATGTCCCCAGTATACAGTATGTAGGCAGGTGTATATGTGCCCAGGTAGCCAGGGGTATATGTCCCCAGTATATGTAGCCAGGGGTATGTCCCCAGTATATGTAGGCAGGTGTATATGTCCCCAGTATATGTAGCCAGGGGTATGTCCCCAGTATATGCAGCCAGGGGTATATGTCCCCAGTATATGTAGCCAGGGGTATGTCCCCAGTATATGTAGCCAGGGGTATATGTCCCCAGTATATGTAGCCAGGGGTATATGTCCCCAGTATATGTAGCCAGGGGTATATGTCCCCAGTATATGTAGGCAGGGGTATATGTGCCCAGGTAGCCAGGTGTGCCCCCACCCGGAGGGAGCAAAGCAGAGAAGGAGAGCTATGGGGACAGAGGGGATGGGCGGACATCTCCCCCCCCCCCCCCTCCATCCCTCACCTTCGTGCTCCCCTTCCTGCCTCTCCTCTCCAGCATTGTGAATGGTCGGGCCCGGCGGCGAAAGTGGGCGGAGTCTTACCGCGTTCCAGCCGCAAGGGACACTCCGCTCTGTGTGCGGCTAGTCTGGTCTTCTAGCCGCACACAGAGCGGAGCGTCCCTTGCGGCTGGAAGGCGGAAAGTCTCCGCCCACTTTCGCCGCCGGGCCCGACACTTCAAAACGCTGGAGGGGAGAGGCAGGAAGGGGAGCACGAAGGAGAGGGATGGGGGGGGAGATGTCCGCCCATCCCCGCTGTCCCCATAGCTCGCCTTCTCTGCGCTGCTCCCTCCACACAAGCCAGGGTGACCGGCGTTCACTCTAAAGGAAAAGTGGGTGGACGCCGTTCACCCGCGTCCACGCAGGACTTGACCCTGGTTTATATTGCTTTATTATACAGGCTCTTGAAGTATTCAGGGTGCAGGAAAAAGGGCGCCGGCTGAGGGTGGACAAAAAGTGTGCTACCATAGACTTTAATGCAATTATCATTAATATGGCAAAAAAGCATGAAAAAAGGGCGCCGCGAAAAATTTCGTTAACATAACATTATAGTTTTTGAGGTAGTTATCGTTTTAGAAGTTTATAACAGTATAGTTTTTGTCATATTATTTCATCAATAAGTACAGATTTTACGTTTTCAAAGTTATTATCGTTAATATATCTAAAAGGGTGTTTCTGCAGAGGGAGTGGTCAGTGTTAGGCAATACCAAGGGGAGTGGTTAGGGTTAGGCACCACCTAGGTGGCAGTTAGTTTTAGGCAACACCAGGGGGGGTGGTTAGGGTTAGGCACCACTGGGGGGTGATTAGGGTTAGGCACCACCGGGGGGTGATTAGGGTTAGGCACCACTGGGGGGTGATTAGGGTTAGGCACCACCGGGGGATGATTAGGGCTAGGCACCACTGGGGGGGTGGTCAGGCTAAGGTGCCACTAGGGGAGTGGTTAGTTTTAGGCGCCATCAGGGGAGGGTTCTGTGTGAGGGTAGGGTTTGGTTAAGCAGTATTGATGAAAAATGTTATGATATTTAAAGAGACACTGAAGCGAGACTAAATCTCGCTTCAGCTCTCATATATAGCAGGGGCACATGTGCCCCTGCTAAAACGCCGCTATCCCGCGGCTTAACGGGGGTCCCTTCACCCCCAACCCACCCCCCGCAAACCTTGGTCGCAGACTTGGTCGCTTTTTCCCTCTTCCTGGAGGCAGGGCTAACGGCTGCAGCCCTGCCTCCCAGCGCGTCTATCAGACGCGCATCGCCGCCTCTCCCCCGCCCCTCTCAGTGAAGGAAGACTGAGAGGGGCAGGGGAGAGGCGGAGATACGCATCTGACAGACGCGCGTGGGGCAGGGCTGCGGCAGTTAGCCCTGCCCCAATGCGGAAGCGCTCCCCCGCATTACGGAGGGGATTTGGGGGGACAGGGACCCCCGTTAAGCCGCGGGATAACGGTGTTTTAGCAGGGGCACACATGCCCCTGCTAGCTATGAGGTCTGAAGCGAGATCTATTCTCGCTTCAGACTCTCTTTAACGTTAATATTTATTTGTTATTATTTCTCGTTTGTTTTTTTGAACAGTAATTATCATTAATAAAGCTTGACAACAATGATTCTCGTTAGCAAATTTCATTAATAACTGGCACTCAATTTGTTAATAACCCAGGCCCTTTTTTCACAGCGCCCTTTTTTCATGCACGCAGTACTCAGCATAATTCTAGTTGTTATTTAAAAAGTGTGCTTAACAGGGAAATGAAGTTGTAACATCTCACAGATAATCAGGGGCATAACAATAGTCCCTGCAACCCCGCCATTGCAGGGGGGGCCCAGGGGCTAGGAGGGTCCAGATATGACAGAAGATGCATTTTGTTTCCAGTGAAACTCTGCATGATATGTGCGATGCGCTTCCTCAGTAACTTTGTAGTTATGATAACATGTGTATCAATTCTTAATCACATAGGTCTTTTTTGGGACCACACCAATAAAATATATGATGCCATTTTTTGCTTCTGGGTAATTGCACCACTAAATTCTGGAACAAGGGGGGTTACAAACACTGCCATTCAGCAGTATTAAATTGACAAGACAAAACACAGAACATTTATATCTTGCTTCTCTCCTGGCGGACTCAAAACGCCAGAGCTGAAGCCACTAGTAGTGTTAGGGAATCTTGCCCAAGGTCTCCTCACTAAATAAGTGCAGACTTACTGAACAGGAAGAGCTGAGATTCAAACCCTGGTCTCCTGTGTCAGAGACAGAGCCCTTAACCATTACACCATCCAGCCGGAAGGCCCGCAGTTCAGCTTCCCAAGTAAAAGAGACCATATTGTTGAAAACTTCAATAAAAAACATCAGAAATAAATCCCTTTTCTTTAAACATAACCGCTCAAATTAGTAAAGGGAAGCATTTGCTAATACAAGCCGTTGGAATGGAACTCCAGCCAACAGTTTAATTTATCTTTGTTGTTTAGACAGAAATAAATACCCAATAAATCTTTTAATACTATTTTTAAGCGCACCTGAAGTGGCATGTGTCATGATTATATAAATGAAAATTAAAGAGCAGAGAGCGTGCATCATCCGTCCAAACTTGTGCATTTATTGCATATGAGCAAAAGCCAGTGCAGTTACAGTATGGTGCATAACAAAATTCGTCTGTGTTGCATGTTTCATGTCTTATTCATTATAGCAGACTTATCTGTACTTCCGTAGGTTGTCCGTCAGTAATGGAGGTGGGAGTGTGGGAGTGAGATGGGCCTAGCGACGGCCGTTTCGCGTCCTCCTGGACGCTTGGTCACGCTGCGCTCCACTATGCGCCGGCGCCGTTTGGCCACAGTTTACATACGGGAGGTTCCGCCTCCCCTGTGGCGTCACGTCGCCGGCGCCAATTGGAGCCCAAAATTTCCTCCAATGGAAGAGCCCGTGACGTCCCATAGTATGGACGGTGGCCGGCAGATGCCAACTTGTGCAATCCAACCTTCCGCATCGACGTACGTCATAATAAACGCGTCTCGCGCGGTCCAAACACTGAGTCGGCGGGGGGCGTGTCATGCGAGCCATAGATCGCATAGACACGCATCAAGTGTAACGCAAACAACTTGGTCCATCCCCCACACCCGGATACATCTTACCATGGTGCTGCAGGGACCACATGCCGTTTAAAAATTCACCAGCAGGGTACGCTGCACTTGATGGAGCATAACTGGACACACGCCGGGCATCTCCATGACCGCCCATCTGTCATCAGGCCAAATCATTTAAATAGCCGTCAGTCAGACATCACTAGCTCATCCACCGGAGGAATATAATTAAGTGATGAAACTGTGTTAATATAAAAAAGTGTTTCAACATTAAAATTGGATACTGGGACTAAGGAGCAAGGACATTACATATTCATACCATATATTTATGACTTGTTACATAGTTGCTTTAACATTAACTAATCCCTAATAGAACCCATAACGAGAATAAGGGAGGGGAGGGGGCAAAAGGAAGGGGGGGGAGGGGAGAAAAAGGGGGGGGGGAAGGGAAAAGGGAAGGAGAGATTGGGGAAGGGGAGGGAAATGGGGGCGGGGGGGGGATGGGAAATGGGGAAGGGAAGGGGGAAAGGAGGGGCAAAGGAGGGACTTCATCACCTATAAGGGCAACCTCCAGCTATATTCGTCATATGCCTCTAGTTCCCCACATATTCATACATTCATTTGCATAGATACAAATAATTTTCCTACAGGACATTCCTGCCTGAAGGCGGTCCATCATGTGCACCTTGTGAAAAAATCTTGAAGAGCATATTTCTCTGTTCGAATAACTACAACTTCTCATCTTGCTACCTTCATGAATCATGGATCTAGCATACTGGAAAGTTCGACCTTGTCATTGAGGCC
This sequence comes from Hyperolius riggenbachi, assembly GCF_040937935.1. Classification (NCBI taxonomy): domain Eukaryota; kingdom Metazoa; phylum Chordata; class Amphibia; order Anura; family Hyperoliidae; genus Hyperolius; species Hyperolius riggenbachi. Next base: position 471,625,608 of record NC_090647.1, read on the forward strand.
TATGGGGCCCAGGGCTTCAGTCTGTAGCATTAACCAGGTTTCCCTTCTCAACAACTTCCTTTCTCTATCTCCACCTCTCCTCTCCTTATCTATCCTTTCTAGACCTGCAAATTTCAGACCCTTCACATTTCCTTCATGTTCATCTCTCATATGAGCAATAAAGCGGGCACACCCTTTCCCACTCTTCACTGATCCCACATGTTCTCCCACTCGTTCCTTTAAGGGGCGGGTGGTTTGCCCTATATAGAAACGTTCACAGGGGCAGAAGAGGACATATACGACATATTTAGTTTGGCAGGTGATTAGGGTGTTAACCACTAGGTGTTCCTTTCCCACCTGTATGCACTTCTGGGGGATCATACGGGGACAGAACTTGCAATGCCTGCATCGGTGGTTTCCCTTTGGCATGCCCCTGTCTAGCCAATTTCCTTTCCTAGGGGAGATTATTTGTGAGCATATCTCCAAGCGTGGGAGCCCTCCTAAATGCCACCCTCGGGGGGCCACCCAACACCTGCCTCGAAGTGTCGTCTCTCTCTATTAAGGGCCAATTTGTAAAAATGGCTTTCCTAATTAAATTAGCCATGGGTGTATAGTCAAAAGTAAAGGTTATGCGGTCCTGCAACGATCTTGACTTCTGATTTGGTGCCAGAAGGCTCTGTCTGGACTGACCCTTAGCCCTATGAAACGCCCCCTCCAACAACGTGGCATCATACCCTCTACTGGACAGACGTTTAGTTAAATCAGCCGCCTGCATTTCAAATTGTTTATCATCAGCATTATTTCTCCGCAATCTCAAGTACTGGCCATATGGAATGGCCTTAACAACATGTTGGGGATGGAAGCTTTTAGCATGCAGAAGGGAATTCGTTGCCGTTGGCTTCCTATACCCCTCGCAACACAGAATATTATTCTTGACCATAATTCTTAGGTCAAGGAAGGTTACCGCTACATCACTCATCTCTGCGGTGAACTCCATGTTGATTGTGTTACTATTAATATAGCTCAAAAAGCTCTCAAATTGTATGTCCGTACCTGACCACACCACCAGGACATCGTCCACGTACCTCGACCATTGTCTGATGTGCCGACGGAACGGATTCTTGTCCGAGAGCACAGCAGACTCCTCCCAAGCCCCCAGAAAGAGGTTAGCAAAAGAGCATGCCACGGGGGTCCCCATGGCCGTACCCGCTGTCTGACGGTACCATTGTCCATCAAACATAAAAGCATTATGTCTTAATACGAAATCCAAGCATTGGCAGACAAAGTCGATATATTCCTCGTCTTTGTCGGTGCGTTTCAAAAAATGCTTGACAGCTTCAATCCCCAGATCCTGGGGGTCCGATACGGCTGTACAGACTGACCACATCAATGGTGACCAGTCTGTCACCGGGGACCCACGTGGCATGCTCCACCATTTGCAAAACCTCCAACGTATCCCTCAAATACGAGGGCACCCCCTTAAGGAGGGGGCGCAGGAGATGGTCGAGGTACCTGGATTGCCTCTCAGTGATAGACCCACAGCCAGAAACTATGGGACGTCCCGGCGGTGCGGTCACGGACTTGTGCATTTTGGGTATGTGGTACCATACCGGACGGCGAGGGTGGGAAGGAAGCAGATCACGGGCTAATTTCTGTGGAAGAAAGCCCCTCTCTACGCCTCTACGGAGTAGAGAACGTAGGTGTGTATGGTATCTAAGAGTTGGGTCTACCTGGAGCGGACAATAGGTGGATCTGTCACTCAGTTGCCTCTCGGCTTCGTTCTGATACTGGGTGGCTGACATAATAACCAAGTTTCCACCCTTGTCCGCTCCCCTTATCACCAACTCCTTATTCTGCTTTAGCCATTTTAAGGCTTTCCTTTCCTCGCCGTCCAGGTTAGGCACCATAGTTTGGTATATCTCAGCCTTATATCTTTCATCACCCTATCGAAAAAATGATCCACGCTTGATCCCGGGGAGACCGGGAATGGCTGTATAGACCTGCAGGCTCTAAAGTCACTATTACTGCCCAAAGTGAGAACCTCTGTTTCCACAAAGTCTGTCCATGCATGATGACCCCCCTCCGCCCAAAGTTCATTCACTACCTGTCTTAACTCCTCATCCGTGGGGTCCCACTGGATCAGAGGGCTAAAGCCCAAGGTACCAGCATCGTTCCCCTGTGTCATTTGAGGAGGTTGTGCTGAAAGTAAAAGTTGGGAAAACCCCTCCATAGGTCCGCTGCTCACCAGTATCCTGACCTACTGTCACTGGGGTTTTTCTTTCGGCAGTGTTGACACAAATGGGCTCTTTGTTGAACCTTTTACATATCACAATTTTCCTCATGGACTTGTACAGATCTATTGTAAATGCCACTATATCAAAATTTGTTGTTGGACAGAAGTTCAGGCCCTTAGATAGAAGTGAGAGGCATGCCGGAGGTATCTCCATCCCCGAAATGTTCATGACCTGCAAATTATCTGTATTTACATCCCCTTCCGTTTCTTGCTGTTGGGTTTCTGGTCTCCCTTCCCCTGCCAATGCACACTTTTTGATTTTATTTCTGTGCCTACGTCTACGTCTATGATCTATGGCTCGCATGACACGCCCCCCGCCGACTCAGTGTTTGGACCGCACGAGACGCGTTTATTATGACGTACGTCGATGCGGAAGGTTGGATTGCACAAGTTGGCATCTGCCGGCCACCGTCCATACTATGGGACGTCACGGGCTCTTCCATTGGAGGAAATTTTGGGCTCCAATCGGCGCCGGCGACGTGACGCCACAGGGGAGGCGGAACCTCCCGTATGTAAACTGTGGCCAAACGGCGCCGGCGCATAGTGGAGCGCAGCGTGACCAAGCGTCCAGGAGGACGCGAAACGGCCGTCGCTAGGCCCATCTCACTCCCACACTCCCACCTCCATTACTGACGGACAACCTACGGAAGTACAGATAAGTCTGCTATAATGAATAAGACATGAAACATGCAACACAGACGAATTTTGTTATGCACCATACTGTAACTGCACTGGCTTTTGCTCATATGCAATAAATGCACAAGTTTGGACGGATGATGCACGCTCTCTGCTCTTTAATTTTCATTGTTCAATCTTCTTCCTTCATATGATTACAGCGGAGCACACGTCCTGCATACAGTGTTTAAATATACGGACTGTCAGTAATTTATTGGCCACCTGCCCATACAGAGCCCGCCCGAAAGACTGGTGTCACGCCAACCACTGTTTCTTCTAGTTAAAAGTCATGATTATATAAATACATGGCGTGTATCAAAAAAGGGTGCCTGGAAAAAAGGGCGCGGGATATAGCCGAAATTATAAGTTGTAATTTAAAACCATATTTTTCGTTTTATAGTTTGTAATCGAAAATTTAGTGCTAAATAGGTTGAATAAACAGAAATTAAATGGCAAAATACCATCTATAACAACAAACGAATTCTGAAATGAAACATCAAATAGCGTCTATAACAAAAAACGATATTTACACTTGTGTTAAGCATAGTAATAGAATGGTAGATTTTACAAGTATTTTACTGCAATCATACCTAACTGTAGGCTCACACAGATCTATCCCTATCCCCTAGACCCCCCCCTTTTTGTGTAAATATACATAATTTAATAAATTGTATATATTACATATATTGTACTGTACTATACCTAACCCTACTCTCACACAGAACCCTCCTTGTACCTATCCCTAACCCCTTGACCCCCCGTGGTGATGCCTAACCCTAACCACCCCCCTGGTGGTGCCTAACCCTAACCTAACCACCCCCCCTGGTGGTGCCTAACCCTAACCAACCCCCTGGTGGTGTATATTGTACTGTAACTATACCTAACCCTACTCTCACACAGAACCCTCCCTGTAACTATCCTTAACCCCTAGACCCCGGTGCCTAACCTTAAGACCCCCCTGGTGGTGCCTAACCCTAAGACCCCCCTGGTGGTGCCTAACCCTAACCACCCCCCTGGGGGTGCCTAACCCTAAACCTCCCCTGGTGGTGCCTAACCATCCCCCTGGTGGTGCCTAACTCTTACACACATATTATTTATTGTATTTATAAACAATAATATATTTAATCCTTAAAATACTTCACTATAAATAAAATGAATGGAAAAATGTATATATTTGTAATAAAATAAATAGCCTTAAAAATGTATATATTTGTAAAGAAATAAATAGCCTTAAAATCACATACACATTAATAATATTATAAATAGAACAAGGTATAATATATGTATATAGCCTTACAATCACAAACGCATTAAAAATCTTAAAATAATGGCAATATTAAAAGCGATATATATGTAAGTTAATAAAACTATAATTATAATTGACGCATTATAAGTGTAAAAAACAAAGTTAATACCAAAAGCGATGTATTTGTAATAGAATAAGGTTGAAAACGATATTTAAGCATTATAAGTATGAAAACGAATTTTAAATGATAAAATAAGAGTAAACGATAATTTACTTGTTACAGCCCTGAAAGCGAAATTTAAAAACGGAAAAATAAGTAAAAGCTCCTATAAGCGAAATTTAAAAACGAAAAAATAAGTAAACCACACAGTTAAAACGAACTTTTAAACGATATTTGTAATAAACCTTACCCTTTGAACGAAAACGTTTTCACGATCCCTGCAACCGCTATTTCTCGGGCGCCCAATTGCCGATATTTTGCATTGCAGTCTATGGAGGCGCCCTTTTTGTCCACTAGCCATGTGCGCCCTTTTTTATGCTTCCAAATACATGTATATGTAGTACCAATCCCACTTAGAACTTGCCAAACCCCCTTTCCATTTTGTCCACACTGTAATGGTTAGTAATTGAATGTTGTATATCACGGCTTTCCTTATAATGAATGAGTTTATAAAACTTGCGTGTGGCTGTGAAAAAAACTTTCCTGAGATCAAGGAAGAGGCAAGAAATATTTATCATTGCTTTGTATGGGAGCTTAATACACACAAATCAGATAGTTACACCTAAAAACCTGGATTTTGCACTCTTGAAATGAAAATATGGGATTCCATTCTTGACTAGTTCTATAGATACAGTTTTTATCACATTCGTTTACTTTCACGTCAGAACCACTTTAAAAAAAGTGTATTACTTTCCTTTGAAGCTCTTTTATTTCTTCATCAAATAGGTTAAAAGGTAATCTGTAGCAGCTGTGGATTGCTTATTGGAGTACTGGAGTGTGGAGTACTGACAGTCTGGGCACACCAAGTTTTCCATTCCTGAGAGCTTGCTTCACACTGGAAACATTTTTACTTTCCTTTGAGATTTTACTTCCATCCCTCACATCTTCAGTAGGTAAACAAATACAAGATGATGCATTTAAAAAGGGACACAAAGTACTTGGGCGGAGTACTGTTCAGCTACTTGAATGGATAATAATAAAGTGTATCTGTAAAAGGAGTTTCTAATTAGCACACCCCAAAAAAACTCAGCAGGTGTTCCAACCTTTTGCCATTTTAAAACGTAAGCAAGTAATAATTACTTAAAACAATTTTCCCCATGCATCTGCTGATATTGCTTTGTTTATCAGTTTAAAACATTTGGAAATAAGATATACACAAATGCTAATCCGGCAGTTAAGCCAAAGTTTTCTGTTCACTTGTGTGTCTGAGCATTGAAATGTACTGTATTTGGTTTTCATTTTATCAAATTATATTCTGAGCTGATAGCACCATCTAGTGGTGAAATTGCAATACAAACACAGTACACCATTTGTAATGAAACAGACACAGAACATTTTATATTGTGCCTTTCTCCTGGCGGACTCAAAGTATCAAAGCTGCAGCCACTAGGGCACGCTGTATAGGCAGTAGCAGAGAGTCTGGCCCAAAGTCTCCTACTGAATAGGTGCTGGCTTACTGAACAGACCCAGAAGTTTTTCGTTATAGATTTTTTTAGCCTTGGCACATTTCACAACTGAGCCCACCTTTCTGATGAATACAAAGGACACTGATGGTGTACAAGAGACAGGCTAGGGACCTTAGCTGAATTCCAGAAACATGGCACTAAGGATACCTATTGGTCCATTTGCCTGGGACAATGGACAGCCTCAGGGGGGAATTAAAATATGCCAGTATGTATGTATGTAAGGGAAACAAAATCTAAACTCAGAACCTCTTTGCTCAAAAAGATTAGCCAGAGCATGATAAACTTTAGGGAAACAATCTTTCATTACAATTTATGGAAATCTAAAAAAAAAAAAAAAAAATTCTGAAGATTCAACTAGGTGCCACTTTCCTGGGAACACTGAAAGAGTTGAAGATTAACTCCAGTGAAAATAAAAATGAAAAAAAATCCTTAATTTTTCCAATAATTATTTATAAATGATTCAGTCAGTGTTTGCCCATTGTAAATTCTTTCCTCTCCCCGATTTACATGCTGACATTTATCACATGGCGACATATTTTCCCTGAGTCCACCATAACTCGCCCCCCGAGGGAGCCATCGCCCCCACCTCGTCCTGGGGCACCGGAGGTGGGGAAGAGCCCACATGGATTGGACAAGGGCTCCGAGGGTGAGGGGAAGGCTTGGCCTCCCCTCTCCCCGGAGCCTCCCCATACCATACGAAGCCTCACTTGGCCGGGGCTCCGCATTCTGGCTATCCCAGCCCGCATGGTTGACAAGGGGTTAAAAAGACTCGGTAGGGGGACCCCACATAATTTTTTTTTTATTTCCCACCCCTTGAACATAAAAAAAGTAAAACAATAGGAAAAGATGCCAGGGTGTAACGATCGGTGTAACACAGAGAGGGTCTGATTACCGGTGATCTGCAGTATCACCAAGAATACAGATATATACCCGATTATTGATGATCTGAAGTATCACCGATAATCAGATATATCTCTAACCTCTGGACACCTGGTTAATAAGAGTGTTTGATGCAACAGAAATACTTTGAGGACTGCACCTGAGGAGCAGGTGCACAGCAGTAAAGAGTACTGCACAGTAACACGTTCCGTCCGCAAGCCTGAGACTCTCCCGAGGGAGGGGTCAGGCTAGGAGTAGGAAGGACAGAGTGTGAGTGACACCAAGGAAGGGTGTCACCCACAGGTCTGTGAGCTATCTCTTAACTGAGGAGATAGCTCTCGAGGTCGGGCAAGCCGGGTCGGCAACAGACAGACAGATCAGGGACAGAGACAAGAGACAGATGCGGAATCCTAAGACAAGCAGAGTTTGGCAACAGAGTATCAGATATAGCAAAGTACCTAATCAGAGTTCAGAAGAGTAGTCAGGAAAGCAGAAGGTCATAACAAATAATCAACAATGCCTAGTCTTGGGTGTGAGCTCCTTACTCATCAACACCCTGGAACTGGTCTGAGTATAACTATATGGTAAAGCTAATTCCTAGTCTGAGGTGTGAGGTCCCTGATCATCAACACCTAGCAATTGGTCTAGATAATAACACAGATAATATCACAGATACTGACAAGGTCTGAGTGCTACCAGGTAGTGATCGCAACGCCAGACACCAGAGAAATGACCAGCACCCAGTATATATACCCATGCGCTCTCCAGCGCCTCCCCTAAGTGCTGGGCCAATAAAAACTGCTAGAATTGTCAGCTGATCGGCTCGATCAGCTGACACCCTTCTGACTGCCATAAAGGCTCTGCCTCTCAACGCGCACGCGTCCTTCTGAACCTGTGTGGACTATCAGTCCCAGCCACACCAGACATGTGTTGTAATGCATCTGTAGATTTGAACGCGGGGCCAGCCGCACCACTGTCAGAGCATGCATCGGTTTCCCCGCGTTCAGCCACACTGCTAGTGGTGAGCCCATGCGTGCAAACCGCCGCGTCGGACGCGGAATCCACCGCCTTGTTCACTGGGCGTGCGTCGGTTTCTCCGCGCTCCGTCAGACTAGTGGATGCGGACCCATGCGCGCCAGCTGCCATGTTGAACGCGGAATCAGCCGCCTTACTCCGAGTACTCGCGGCGGCTTTTCCGCGTTTTCTCACACAGGGATCTTTATACAGCCATATTGAGGCTGTATAGCGATCCCCTGGCCAAAGCGTTGCGGGTTTCCAGGGGGTCCGTATGGAGGAAACCTCGTCAAAAAATGCATTGCTCTTTCTTTTGATATATGTAAATTTACACTACCGTTAGGTTTGCTACATTAACTGTCATTTACCGCATTTATATGTATACTTCTTTCCTTTGAAACTTTAAAATCAATTCTCACAAACTATAAGGTCTTTTTGTAAAAAAAAAAAAATTCCCCTCGTTCCCACTGGGCAAATTTGGTGTTTCTAGCATGGGGGCTTTACTATTAACCTAAAGTCGGCGGGTTTTTAATCTCGAATATTGACTCGTGATTACATGTGGTTATTCCAGTGCTGGGCGTAATGGAAAAAACTACGCTTACGGATCATTACGCGTAAGTTTACGCTATTACGCATTACGGAATTACGCTTACGGCGTAGACATTTATTTACGGTTCATGTCTGTAATTACGCATAGCCCTTACGCAATTACGCGTAAGAATACCGTAATGCAGGTTGTTACGTTATTGCCTTACGCATAATTTCCTACTAGCAATTAATGCGTAAGGCAATGCTCCCAAGCGGAAAAGTTGACGCATGGATCAATGTTAGGTAGCCGCCGACTTTAAGGGTTAATAGCAAAGCCCCCTTAATTGCTGAGAGCCTCAAATTTGGAGAATATATTAAGGAGATCAAAAGGAATAAGAGGAAAAAATTTTTTTTCAGAAAGACCTTATAGTTTTTGAGAAAATCGATGTTAAAGTTTCAAAGGAAAAATATATACATTTAAAAACCCGCCGACTTTAACGGTTAATAGCAAAGCCTGCTTAAAATTTAGGAACACCAAATTCTCAGGGTATATTAAGGGGATCAGTGGGAATAAGAGGAAAACATTTTTTTTCAAAAAGACCTTATAGTTTTTGAGAAAATCGATTTTTAAGTTTCAAGGGCAAAAATGTCTTTTAAATGCGGGAAATGTCAGTTTTTTTTTGCACAGGTAACAATAGTGTTTTATTTTCATAGATTCCCCCAAGTGGGAAGAGTTTTACTTACTTCGTTCTGAGTGTGGGTAATATTAAAAAAAAAAAACGACGTGGGGTCCCCCTCCCAGACCTCTTTAACCCCTTGTCCCCCATGCAGGCTGGGATAGCCAGAATACGGAGCACCGGCCGTGTGGGGCTCCGCACCCTGACTATACCAGCCCGCATGGTTCATGGATTGGGGGGTCTCGGAAGGGGAGGGGCAGCCAAGCGTTCCCCTCCCCCTCCGCGCCCTTGTCCAATCCAAGGACAAGGGGCTCTTCTCCACCTCCGATGGGCGGTGGAGGTGGAGGCCGCGCTTTCCTGGGGGGGGGGGGGGGGTCATGGTGGCATCTGGGAGTTAAAAGTAATCCTTCTGATTTAAAGGAACCCCATTGGTCTGCTAAGGACCAATGGGGCTCCTTGGAGCCCAAATTCAAAGATGCTTAGAGAGCTCTGAGCTATATAGCTCAGAGCTCTGTCGGGTCCGTGCAGGACGCTAAGTCCCGCCGGCTCTCGCTGCCCTCCCCGCCTCTCCCACATGTCACCCACATGTCACCCACATGTGGGTGACATGTGGGTGACAGATGTGGGCGGGGTGGACAGCGGGAGCCGGCGGGGACTTAGCGTCCTGCAAGGACGCGTAAGTGTTGCGGCGGCTGAGCGGCGAGTGACGTCGGGTGCGGCGTAGTTACAATGTAACAAAGTTGTTACATTGTAATAACTTTGTTACATTGTAACTGATAGAACATTTCCGAGGATATTGCGTGGGAACTGGCTTTTAAAGGGACAGGTAAGTATTAATGGTTAATTAAGAATATTAAAGGACTTTTTTCGTGGTTATGTTTTTTGTTCAATTAAAATACTTTTTCTAAGTGTTTGTGTGTTTATTTACTTTTAACTCTTAAAGGAAATGGGTAAGGGGTACAAGTACCCCTATACTCATTTCTCCTGGGAGGGGGGGTGGGCATCTGGGGGACCCCTTTTTAAAGGGGACTCCCAGATGCCACCATGAACCCCCCCAGGAAATCGCGGCCTCCACCTCCACCGCCCATCGGAGGTGGAGAAGAGCCCCTTGTCCTTGGATTGGACAAGGGCTTGGAGGGGGAGGGAAAAGCTTGGCTGCCCCTCCCCTTCCGAGACCCCCCAATCCATGGACCATGCGGGCTGGTATAGTCAGGGTGTGGAGCCCCACGAGGCCGGTGCTCCGCATTCTGGCTATCCCAGCCTGCATGGGGGACAAGGGGTTAAAGAGGTCTGGGAGGGGGGACCCCACGTCTTTTTTTTATATTTCCCACACTCAGAATGAAGTAAGTAAAACTCTTCCCACTTGGGGGAATCTATGAACACTATTGTTACCTGTGCAAAAAAACCTGACATTTTCCGCATTTAAAAGACATTTTTGCCCTTGAAACTTAAAAATCGATTTTCTCAAAAACTATAAGGTCTTTTTGAAAAAAAATGTTTTCCTCTTATTCCCACTGATCCCCTTAATATACCCTGGGAATTTGGTGTTCCTAAATTTTAAGCAGGCTTTGCTATTAACCGTTAAAGTCGGCGGGTTTTTAAATGTATATATCTTTCCTTTGAAACTTTAACATCGATTTTCTCAAAAACTATAAGGTCTTTCTGAAAAAAATTTTTTTCCTCTTATTCCATCTGATTTCCTTAATATATTCTCCAAATTTGAGGCTCTTAGCACTTAAGGGGGCTTTGCTATTAACCCTTAAAGTCGGCGGCTTTTTTATATTATACGGGAGCGTAATATTACGCGATTACGGCAGACTGTGTAATTTCAATAGGAGTTTACTGTCTTACGCGTAATTTGTTACGCGTAATAACGTAACCTACGGTCTACGCGTAATCAATTACGTGTAATACCGTAACCTTACACGTAACGCTTACGGTCCATTTGTAGTGAATTACGATGCGTAATTACGCTAATGCGTAATTTCGGCCCAGCACTGGGTTATTCGACTCGAAACCGCACTCGAGTCGGATCATGAGTCAATTTGGAAGTGGGCGTAGACATGCTCGGGATCACTCATATTTGTGATCAGGGCTATCCCAGCAACCTTGCCTGTCTATTACTGTTTTGCATGATGTAATAAGATTTTGCTTTATTGGTGGATATCCTGCTTGGCCTTTCTCTTTGTACACCAGCAACTGTGGTGAGCAATAAAGTTGTAGCACTTCAAGATATGTAGTGTTTTGAGTGCCAGCTTCATTTCTGTTCCTAGAAGCAATGCAAGTCTCAGTGTGAAGCCTGAGGACTGGCAGATAAAGTCTGTCTCTGTATCCATGGCAGAGGCCCATCATCTCTGCACAGCACTTCACAGGGATATTCGTCTGCTTTGCTGGCTATGTTATTGATGTGTGAATTCCGCTCATCTTTTCTGTCATTTGGTCTTTGGATTTTACTATATTTAAACATTTAAATATTCTTTTTTAAGCACATCAATGTATTTAGTAGTGATTTTTTTTCACATTTCTCTGGAGTCAAGTTTTAAGTAGGGCAGAAAAGAATAAAAGAAAGCAGAGCCACTAAGTTCCGAGGCAGGAATGATAATGCTATCCTATGAAACGCTTGAAGACTCTGGTGTGGTAGTTGCTGAAGGCTCTTTTGCTTGAAATGGAGTAGCAAAATGAAAGTTAAAGTGAAATTCCACCTTTATGACGATATAAGAAATTGTTTTAACCCAGCTCTACAATATGGTAGGATTAATACACTGTTATTTACCCCTGCATGTGTAAGGAATGGTAACGCAGCAGGTTCCCTGCGGTCCAACTCTCGTACTGTGTGTTCTTGTTATGCTCTTCATCAGTCTGTTAGACGGAGAGATAGCAGGAGTGCTGCTGTCACCCAATGACAGCTCTAGGTATTGCAGCAAGCTTACCTGGTTCTTACTAGGTTAATTATTAGCTAGGCAGGCCTGCTTTGCATTGACTCTGGGCAAATTATATCCTAATGAGCCTAATTTGCATCTGCTCTTTGATTGGCTGCTTATCACATGAGTCTCTTCCTGTCTGGGCTCCATGATCATTATAGCATTCAGTTGTCTGGGTGTGCTCCTGGATTGCTGTGTTTGTGTATTGACCTCAGCTTGTTTGACCTCCAAATTCGCTGCCTGTATTGACCTCTGCTTTGTACTGACCACGCTCCTGTCTTGTCCACTCGTTTATCCGCCTGTCTGCTTGAAACTCCAAGTATGACCTCCTTCTGGTTCTTGACTTACCAAACGCTTGGATAAGTAATTCATCTGACCACCTGTGTATGAACTTTAGGTAGACGCATTCAGTCTCCCGTTCAAGTGGGAGCGGGCACTTTATTAATGAGCTCTTTCAGACTCCAACATAAGTGATCCGCCAGAATTTACCTGCCCCTTCTCTACATGTATGTGAAGATAGGCCCTTTCTTTGTGAAATTAGGATGTGGGGGCTTTGCAAAAGAGGGTTTAAGGATTTTCCACCCCTTTTGCCAAGGTACCTCTAACATCATGCACCATATATGGGGTGATATTGCTCAGGTGGCAGAGCCCCACGCTCGTGGTCTCTGAATTTTAGCTTACACAGACAAGAAGAGGTTAAGTCTTATTATTTTTATAACTTGCGCTGATGTTTTAGAACATTCTCCCCTGACATGTAAACAAGGGAAAATGATTATAAACTGTCCCTGCATGTTTATTTTATACAGACAAAGCAGGACTGCCAACTATTAGCTGGCAAGCCTTACCGCCTTTTCCAGCAGCACAGTGATGGCTGGGGATTACTTTGTAAATCCCTGATGTGTTTTGTGGGCCATGCATGTGCAAACAAGAATATTTGTGTATAGTTCTGGCATCATCCAAAAGGGAGTTTACTTTTTAATAGTAAATCAGTCTCTGTATGTCCCAGCGGATCCCACAGAACTGAAATAACAGCTGTAAAGGTGCCCATTAATGATACAATCTTGATTGTACAACCTTACCAAATCTATGTAGTAGAAGAGTAAACTGAATGAATATATCTTAAATGGATATTTCAGGTAGTCCAATGCAGAAAATGGGAATGGGCTCAACTGTCTTAGAGCAATGCTAATTTAATATACTTTATTATAGCATGTACACAGTTCTGTGATATGATACATTATATACAGTATGTTACAATAAATGTATATCATAGCTCCCAAGTGTCCCTCTTTTGGAGGGACAGTCCCTCTTTCTTCCTCATGTGTCCATCTTTCAGGACTGATGTACAGACTTAAATAAATATGTTTTTTTTTTACTGAAAAATGTGTTTAATATGTGTTTAATTGACTCTAAACTTTATTCCCATCCATTAAATTGATTTATTTCTTATTTTAAAATGTTAATATGAAGGGAAATGAACCAGGATAGAAAGAACCCGTGTGGTTTGAATTGTAAAACAACATATTTTCCTAATTAACTCTTTATGGTAAGCATGACTTGGGGTGTGTCGGGGGTATAATTAGGGGTGTGGCAGAAGCATGGCTTAAGTGTCCCTTGTTCTGATCTCAAAAAGTTGGGAGGTACTGTATGTAATATTGCTCTGATACAATTAAGCCCGTGACTATTTTCAGTATTGGATACATTTCCAGAGGTGTTTGACTGTCACCCTTTTGCCATAGTCAGCACCTGTGTATTAGTACAAAGAGACTTTACCTGGGCCCCGCAGGAGTGTGTGTACTTTAGGCAGCCCCTCATGTTACATTGAAATGGTAAGGTCATACAATCAAGACTGTATTTTTAGTGGGCACCTTACAGAAGAAAGAGCCCCTGGGGGTACTTACCTTGGGAGGGGGAAGCCTCTGAATCCCAATGAGGATTCCCTTGTCCTCTTCTGTCCAGCAGTTCCAGCGCTGTCGGCCACCGATCAGATCTGCTCTACTGGCAGGCGTACGGTGTCTGCGCTTGTGCAGTAGAGTGGATCCGAATGGACTCGGCTATTCCTGTCTGAGCCTGAATGAAAGCCGCTACTGCGCCTGCGCGAGCCTCACAAAGGATTGTTATGATCATGGTTTTCGCCAGCTAACAGCACTGGAACAGAGGGACGGAGGGGGAAAGCCTCATTAGGATTCAGTGGCTTCTCCCTCCCAAGGTAAGTACCCTCCAGGGGCTCTTTTTTTTTCTTACAGATCTCTTTAAGAGTTGCAGCCAGGGCCATATTTATCATAAGGCACTGTAGGCACACGCCTACAGGCGCCTGATATTGGAAAGGTGGCTCACTTCCATTCCTCCTTCGCTATGCAGAGTCCTGATGAGAGTGTAAATGAGAGGTTACCCAGCTCTCAGCATTCCACTGAAGAGATCTCCCTTCAGTTAGAGGCACCTCTAGCTACTTAATACTGAGGGTACCTCTGGCTACCTAATACTATGTGGCATCTATAGCTACCTACATCAGGCAGGGTAAGTAGGGGAGAGGAGACAGCTGGGCCAGCCAACACACTTGTGTTGTGGTTCAGCAGGGGTTTGTAGGTCCATGGAGGGCAAAATCTAAGGTGCCTATAGGCTCCTGTGATGTCAATCCGGGCCTGGTTTCAGCATTTTAATTCAACGTCTGTATCCATTGATATACCAACTGTTCTCTTGAAAGATTAGTTTGTCATTGACCTCTACAAGTCTATGAAGCTACTAATTGCTGCTATGGTAACACAGATGACAGAAACTTCACTGGATGACATCAATAGTAAAGGCAGCAAGACAGGTGAAGCTGTGTGCTTTAACTATAAATCAGGGTTTACACTCACAGGGCATCTATTGCAAAACATTTATTCAGTTCTGCTACCAGATGAAAATCCCATTTGCAGACATTTTCTGCACACAATTGGCCCAATCAAATTTTCTCCTAGGTGATATTTTTTCATTATAAATGAAATGCCCTTTAAACCACCAACAAGCAAGAGAATAATTTTGGCAGTACTTTTTCACCTACTTTTTGGTACCTTTTCAATTGCAGAAAGCAAAGTTATTTTTAACAGGGGATGAAAAATGATCTTCTAGGAGAAAATGTAGGAGACAAAGTGAATTGGATTGCGTCTAATGGGGAATATTCAGTACACTATGTAAAACAATGTATGTCCAATTACAGAAATTGTACATACAGATGTTATGCAAACAGACGTTATGCAAGTTACATAACTCACTTTTTACGTAATTTGTGTTTTATACATTCATTGTGTGCTTTGCTTCTATAACACAGACTCCGCTATTTGTGTAACATGCGATGTGTGTATAGCGAGACTGCCAAGCATGCATTACGTAACAAATGTAACCTTCATTAAAATGTACTTGCTCTGTCTGCATACATGAATTTTAATGTAATTTAGTGATTATACAACATTAAAGAGGAACTTAAACCAAGCATAGAACTTCATTCCTAACAGTAGTTGATACCCACTTTCCCATGAGAAATCTTTAGTTGATACTCCCATTCCCATGAGAAATCTATACCGTATCTCAAATAGATTCACAAAGCGGTGCTAACCCATTTAGAGATTTTAGGCGTGATAACCATTGCACCACGTTGGTGAAAAGCCAGATTAGGCATGATAAGTTTAGGCATGATAAGTTTAGATACGTTTAGATCGCACGCAAAGTCCTGCACGCAAAGCAGCGCCATTAAACTCTATGCGACGTTTCGCACACCAGACTTTGCTAGCGCAAAACTTTTGATCAGCTGTGCACTGCGGTGCTAACCCAGTTGGTGCTTAAACTTATCATGCCTAAACTTATCACACCTAAACTTATCATGCCTAAACTGAGTTTAGGCGTGATAAAGGGCTTTTCACCAGCGTGCTAACTGTTAGCACCGCTTTGTGAATCAGGCCCTATGGCTGATATTGTGGTGAAACCCCTCCCACAGTGTGATGTCATTATCAAGGTCCTGACAGTTTGCTGTCTGTGTACCTTGTCGCAATGTGGGGAAAAAAGTATTTTTCCAGCTGCCAAGCAAGCAATATCTCCCTGTGTGAGAACTCTCAGTAACACACATTCCGTGCAGATCACATGGAAAAACTAAAGATGTCAACACCAGTGATACATTTCAGAATGTAAATCAAGGAGAGGAAAGATTTTACAATGGGCAAACGCTTATGTAATCATCTATAAATGAATAGTGTAATCAATAAGCAATTTTATTCAGTATGTTATTTTCACTACAGTTTCTCTTTAAGAGAAACTGTGACCAAGAATTGAACTTCATCTCAATCAGTAGCTGATACCCCCTTTCCCATGAGAAATCTATTGTATTTCACAAACGGATCATCAGGGGGCTCTGTATGGCTGATATTGTGGTCAGGGCCGGCCTTAGGTTTCACAGCGCAACCAGATTTTGGTGCCCCCCCATTCATCCTCTTCGCGCGCGCGCACACACACACACACACACACACACACACTATTATAGGCAGATCCTAAGTATTAGCACCGTATCGCTATGCACATAAAGTAAATACCAATCGCGTGTAGCGCCGAAAACGTTGCGCTGTACGCCATTAACGTTGCACCGTTCGTGTGGAGGATGCATTGTTTAGCGTGCAAAGGCGAATTACCGCATGAACAGTGCAATGTTAATGGCGCACTGCAAAACGTTTTCTGCGCACGAACGGTACTAACTTTGTGAGGCCAAACTACCTAGCGCCCTAGTTTGCACGCCCAAACTCTTTAGGCGTGCTAACTAGGTTAGCGCCGTATAGTGAATCAAGCCCTTAGTGTATATAGGCTACTAGTCTTATATAGTAGTAGTAGTAGTATTTGTAGGCAGATCCCCCTTTAGTATATATAGACAGCCTATATATATTAAAGGGGGAATCTGCCTAGTACATATACAAGACTAGTAGCCTATATACACTAAGGGGGGATCTGCCTATATATACACTAAAGGTGGGGGGGGATCTGCCTACATATAAAAGACTAGTAGCCTATATACACTAAGGGGGGGGGGATCTGCCTATTATAGGCAGATCCCCCCCTTAGTGTATATAGGCTACTAGTCTTGTATATGTAGGCAGACCCCCCCCCCCCTTTAGCGTGTATATATAGGCAGATCCCCCTTAGTGTATATAGGTTTAGGTTGCAGATCCCCTTTTAGAGTATGCAGATGGACACGAGGGCAAAAAACAGAGGGGGGGGGGGGGAGAGAGAGAGATATAGAGAGAGAGGGAGGGAGAGAGAGAGAGGGATGGAGAGAGAGAGGGGGGGGGGGGGAGAGAGATAGAGGAGGGAGAGAGATAGCTAGAGAGAAGGGGAGAGGGGGAGAGAGAGAGAGAGGGGGGAGAGAGGGGGGGGGGGGAGAGATAGAGGGGAGATATATATATATATATATATATATATATATATATATATATATATATATATATAGAGAGAGAGAGAGATGAAGAGAGAGGGAGGGGGATATATATATATATATATATATATATATATATATATATATATATATATAGAGAGAGAGAGAGAGAGGATGGGTGGCACTGGGAGATAAAGAGGAACAGGAAAAAGGAGGAATAGACTGTGTGGATATTGAGTAATCTCACCAGTCTTCACCAGTCTCGTTTGGCAGGGACATATAACACACATCAACATGCTGGACTCTGCAGGGCAGACAGCGGAGAGCACATGCTGGGAGGCAGAGAAAGGACATGAAGAATTCAGTGGAATTTATCTTATCTAAATTGTCCCCATCTGCTTCTCTCTGCTCTAGTAACGTCACAAATATCGGCTATCAGGAGAGGACGGCTGTGCTCCTCTCCTGCCTCTCTTGTCTGTGTCACTAGTCTCGGACCACTGCAGCTACACAGATTCCTGTTCTTCTCTTCCACTCCCATTAGCCTCAGCGGCAGCAGCAGGGCTCCAGACAACTAATCACCAGGGGGATGTGTGTTGCGAGGATGGAAGCAGCAGGGACAGGAGGTGAATGGGATGCGGAAAGTGTTACCCATTGCTGTACGGCACAGTCGGTGCTCACAGGAGGTGCTCAGACCTGGCTGGCAGGGAGGGTGATTTTCTCACTTATGCGCCCCCTAGAAGGTGGGCGCCTCGGAGTCTCTCACTCCTAGAGGCAGAGCCGGAGCTCGCAGCAACAGTTTGTTGGTCTTCGCCCCCATCACCCCCAGCGGCACCAGGGGGCGGGGCAAGACGTTGCGAGACAGACCCAGCCGGAGCCTGCAGCCAGATATGCAGCCTGAGTGGCAGGAGCGCCCCCTGGAAGCCGGCGCCCTGAGCGATCGCTCCGGTCGCTCAGGTCAAAGGCCGGCCCTGATTGTGGTGAAACCCCTTCAACAAGAAACTCTGAGGACCATGGTACTCCTGGCAGTTTCCTGTCTGTGAACCTTGTTGCATTGTGGGAAATAGCTGTTTACAGCTGTTTACAAATGTCAAAACTGCAAGCAGCAGCTACATCACCTGCCAGCAGTAAAAATGTCACCATGTGATAAATGTCAGAATGTAAATCAGGGATTTAAAAGATTTTACAATGGGCAAACACTGACTAAATCTTTTATACATAATTATTGTAAAAATTAGGCACTTTTTTATTACATTATTTTCACTGGAGTTCCTCTTTAAAGTGCACCAGTGCTGATTACATAGCAACATTTGATACTTACCAGGGGATTCCTCCAGGCCCATAAGGCATCTGAGCCACTCGCCATCCTCACGCGGTCTGCCGTTTAGCTGCAATCAGTCCCAGTAACAGGCTCAGTCGGGTCCAGTCTGGGTCTACTTCACATGCGCAGACCTCCCATGCATGCACTCCTCATGATATGGGCACTAGCCTAGGATGCTTTCTGGATGATCTGGCTCTGTGTTCTACTGTGTCATTCAGCTCAGATGAACAGCAAGTGTACATTAACCCATTCAGGTTCCGTGGTTTTCACGAGAGAAATGTTCACCTCTCATTCATTAGCCTATAACTTTATCACTACTTATCACAATGAACTGATCTATATCTTGTTTTTTCCGCCACCAATTAGGCTTTCTTTGGGGGGTACATTTTGCTAAGAGCCAGGGGCGTTCCTAGGGTCCTTGAAGATTGGGGGCACCTGTGGGCACAAGGCGAGGGGGCGCGCGCCGCGGCAAAAAAATGGGCGTGGTCATACCGTGAGTGGGCGTGGCCATGGGTGGGGCCACATTTACATGAACTTAGCAGCGGTGTAAGCTACAGATAGCCAGCCTGCCCATCAAAATATTGGATGGAGCCCCATGTCCTTTATTTAAATAATTGACAATCAGTATAAGCATAAATCAAAGATGTATACGCACATACAATTTTGAATGGTCAATCACTGACCAATTTTACCAACCCCATGCAGTAAGTGGGCCAACAGACAATGAATTTGATGAACCGAGCTAAAATTGGCTAATCAAAATTGTATGTGTGTACCAGGCTTTACAGCTAATACTGTACATAATGAAAGTAGCAGGGATAAGCACACACTGCAGCTAGTTTACTATCAGTACAGGCACATAGTAACAGCTTATACTGTACATACTGGAGGTAGCAAAGATCAGCACATACTGCAGCTAGTTTACTATCAGTACAGGCACAGAGTAACGGCTTATACTGTACATACTGGAGGTAGCAGAGATCAGCACATACTGCAGCTAGTTTACTATCAGTACAGGCACAGAGTAACGGCTTATACTGTACATACTGGAGGCAGCAGAGATCAGCACACACTGCAGCTAGTTTACTATCAGTACAGGCACAGAGTAACGGCTTATACTGTACATACTGGAGGCAGCAGAGATCAGTACAGGCACAGAGTAACGGCTTATACTGTACATACTGGACGCAGCAGAGATCAGCACACAATGCAGCTAGTTTACTATCAGTACAGGCACAGAGTAACGGCTTATACTGTACATACTGGAGGCAGCAGAGATCAGCACACAATGCAGCTAGTTTACTATCAGTACAGGCACAGAGTAACATCTTATACTGTACATACTGGAGGCAGCAGAGATCAGCACACACTGCAGCTATCAGTACAGGCACATAGTAACAGCCTAGACTGTAATGGGACATGGAGGATGGGGCTCAGGCACAGACACACATAATGGGGCACAGACATACACACATACACACATACATACATACATACACACACAATGGGGCACAGAGGCAGGGGCACTGACAGACAGACAGACAGACAGACTATACACACACACAGACACAGACAGACACACAGACACACTCCACAGACACAGACACACTATACACACACACACTCCACACACACACACTCCACACACACACACTCCACACACACACACTCCACACACACACACTCCACACACACACACTCCACACACACACACTCCACACACACACACTCCACACACACACACTCCACACACACACACTCCACACACACACACTCCACACACACACACTCCACACACACACACTCCACACACACACACTCCACACACACACACACACACACACACACACACACACACACACACACACACACACACACACACACACACACACACACACACACACACACACACACACAGAACAAGCCTGGCAGAGTAAACAGTACATTACTACCTCCTCCCTGGTCTGGAGTCTGCAGTCTGCCACGCACGGGGTTAACTAGCTGCCGCCTCCGCGGCTGCATCCTGCCTGTGTCCGGAGTCAGACCTCCAGGCTGGCTCTGGCAGTTCTCCCCCTCACTCTCTGCAGCAGAGGCTTCTTCTCAGTCCCTCTTGGTGGCATGGCATGCGGAGGATCAGCGAGGGTCAGCGGGCACCGGGCGGGCAATTCAAAACTGGCTCCCCTGAGATGTCTCCACTACACGTGCAGGGGGCGGAGCTACTCACACTCTCTCCAGCCCCCTGCCTATTCATTCAATCTCGCGCCCCCTGCCTGGTGCTCCTGATTGGGCAGGGGGCGGATGGACAAGGGGACCAGCAGTGCTTCTGAGTGGCGAGCACCGCCCACAGCATGGCGGCCGCCGTATTGTGTAAACGGCGGCCGCGCAAAGTAAAAACATTCGTGGCACTCCCGTTGGGCACCCCAGAGCAGTCATTAGGGGCACCCCAAAGCCATATCCGTGGCACGTGTCACCGATATGTGACGCTAGCGACGCGCCTGCTAAGAGCCACTTTACTGTAAACGCATGTTAACAGGAAGAATAAGAAAAAAATGGAAAAATTCATTATTTCTCAGTTTTCAGCCATTATAGTTTTAAAATAATACATGCCTCCATAATTAAAACTCACGTATTGTATATGCCCACATGTCCCGGTTATTACACCGTTAAAATTATGTCCCTATCACAATGTATGGCGACAATATTTTATTTGGAAATAAAGGTGCTTTTTTTCCATTTTGCATCTATCACTATTAACAAGTTTAAAATAAAAAAAAATATAGAAATATTTCATCTTTACATTGATATTTAAAAAGTTTAGACCCTTAGGTAAATATTTACATGTTTTTTTTTTTTATTGTAATGGGTTTTTTTTATTTATAGTAAACATTTTATTTGGGTAGTTTTGGGAGGGTGGGGGGTAAACAATAGATTTATAATGTAAATGTGTGTTGATTTTAATTTATTTGCATTTTCAGGTGTAGTTTTACTTTTTGGCCACAAGATGGCGGCCATGAGTTTGTTTACATGACGTCACTCTAAGCGTAACACACGCTTAGAGTGGCGCATCAGGAAGGGAACGGCCAGAAAAGGCGCAGCTTCCGAGAGAAGCTGTCGCTTTTTCAGCGGGGGAGAGGAATCAGTAATCGGGCTTCATAGCCCGATATATTGATTCCCCGACTACCGAATCCGCGGCCGGGAGTGCGTGTGCACGCGCGCGATCGGCCGCGGGGGCGCGCGGTAGCGCACATGGTTTCTGGACGTAGTTTCTACGTCCAGAAACCAAAATAGGTTAAACACTGGCAATAAGTACAGAGGCGCCAATACAAGAGTAAAATAAACTAAAAGCCGTTTAAATGGGGAGGTAGTGGTGAACTTACCTACCCAATCAGTAGACACAAACCTGTTTTGATCAATAATTCTCTTTATTTAAATACCCCACAGTGCAATGCGTTTCACAGGCATAATCCTGCTTCATCAGGTAAATTTCATAGTAACTATATAATGTCTGTGTTTGAGCCAAGTGCCTCTGACTGACCTCTGGCTCAAACACAGACATAAACAGCATTATATAGTTACTCCGATATTTGCCTGATGAATCAGAGTCATGCCCGAGAAAGGCATTGCACTGTGGAATATTTAAATAAGGAGAATGTTGATAAAAATCAACAGGTTCATGGCTACTGATTGGGGAGGGAAGTCCACCACTACCTCCCTTTTTAAATGGCTTTTAGGCTTAGCTTATTTTACACTTGTATTGGCGCCTCTGTACTTATTACCAGGGTTTAACCAGTTCACCCCCAAGTGGTTTTTACCCTAACGGACCAGAGCAATTTTCACCTGTCAGTGCTCCTCCCTTTTATTCCCTAATAACTTTATTACTACTTATCACAACAAAATGATCTATATATTGTTCTTTTTCGCCACCAATTAAACTTTCTATGGGAAGTACATTTTGCTACGAATTTTTTTTTTTTATTCTAAATGCGTTTTACCAGGAAAAACAAGAAAATAATGGGAAAAGAATCATTATTTCTCAGTTTTCGGCCATTATAGTTGTAAAATGAAATGTCCTCCTGTGGTTAAAATGAACACATTTTGTTTGCCCAGTTTTCCCAATTCTTAAACAGTTTTAATTATGTCCCTATCACAATGTATGGCGACAATAGATTATGTGGAAATATAGGTGTTATTTTTCGGGGGTTTTTTTTTTTTGTACGGTATAGTAATATTCCCTCATAAAATATAAAAGCCAAGTCCCTAAAACAACTATTTATGTTTTTTTTAACTGATTTTTAGGGTTTTTTTTAGGGGGGGGGGGGGGGGGGAGGCTTTGGAAGTGTAAGTTATTAATTGTATTAATATTGTGTATAAGTGTATGCATGTGCCTGTATGTGTAATTTTACTATCTGGCCACAAGATGGCGCTAGTAAACACTCCTGTTTAGGAAGTGTTCACTTTTTTTATTTTTTTTTTTTACACATTTTACTAAACTGTGATGGCTTCCTGTTTTATGAATGGACGCAGCCGCTGATCGCGGTCACATCCATTCACTACAGGCATTGTGATTGGGTAGAGGACCGCTCCGTCCTCTTCCCCAATCCCGGAACAGGAATACTCGACGGTAAACGTTGGCGGGAGCGGCGCGCACAAGTGCGGAGCGGCGGGAGCGAGCGACTTATTAAAATGCCCTGTTGTCGTTAACAGGCTTAAACAGGACGTTTTAATAAGTCAGTTTGCCGTTAATTGGTTATTGTACACTTGCTGTCCATCTGAGCTGAATGACACAGTAGAACGCAGATCCAGATCATCCACAAAGCATCCTAGGCTAGTGCCCATAGCCTGAGGTCTGCGCATGTGCAGTAGACCCAGACTGGACCCGACTGAGCTTGTTACTGGGACTGATCGTGGCTGAACGGCAGATCGTGGCAGGATTGCGCAGGGCTCAGACGTGCTTATGGGCCTGGAGGAATCCCCTGGTAAGTATTGATTTTTGAGGTATAGTCAGCTCTGGTACACTATAAAGAGGAACTCCAGTGAAAATAACATAATTAATAAAATTGCTGATTGTTTACAATATTAATTTATAGATTATTACATTAGTGGAGGCTGGAGGGCGTTATCCCCCCTTTTTTCCTCTCTACAGACAGCAATACCTTAAACCTGAGTAGGGTCATGTCTAATCTCCCCACCTGCCTGCACAGTGGTTGCCCGAGTGGTAACCCTTGCTTGTATTACTGTATACTTACCAGATACGTGTATCTGTTATATCTAACGTTCTACACTCTTGCAGGCTCTTGGTTTCCTTTTTGTTTTTCTTTGAGCAAGTGTACATTAAACTACATAAAGGGCTGGTAAAACTGATTTTACTCACCCAGAAGGCAGGAACTGGGGAAATGAAAAGCTTTTAGAAGCTGGACCGTGGATAGATAGATTACAGTATGTATTAGACCTGAAATATACAGACTGGTTGTATCCTACATGAGGATGAAACTGACAGAACTGATAGACACATATAGATGGGCATATTGCCTGATATTAATGTGAAGCAGAAATAAATGAACGCATGGGAATGTACGGTAGTAAACACTGGGGTGCCGTTCATATCACCTCATCTTGTAAATATACGTAGCTGGATCATGCTATGCTTTGAATATGAAATATGATGTGATTTAAACATGTAAGGATTCATTTGTCAAGCTGCCAGAAACAAAGTGTGCCATCTGGATGGAAATATGCCGACTGCCATTTATTAATAGCTCACACAGTCAATTCAGCTAATGTTACACAGCCCTGCTCGTTACATCATTATACATTAGAAAAAAGGGGGAGAAAATTGCTTCAGTGGATCCCGAGTTTTATGGTGATTAAAAGGGAAATAAAGGACATTGCCCACAAGCCATGAATCCAGCACAAAGTAACAAGACTAGTCAAGGTCGCACACGTATTCATGCCAGAGCATTTCTCAACCAGGGTTCCTGGAGTACTCTGCAGGGGTTCCTTGGCATTTTCCCTCATCGTGTGAGAAGTATAATAAAGCGCACTAAAATAGGTGATACTATAAAAAGAAGCACTAAATTGACGGTCAGAATAATAATCAGCACAAAATGCACTGGAATTAGGAGACAGTAAAATGATGAGCACTGTATTAGGGGGTAGTGAAATCAACAGCCACATCTGCTGAGTCCATGCCTCCTGCCAGGGGCGTAGCACTAGGGGTTGCAGAGGTAGCGACCGCATTGGGGCCCTTGGGCCGGAGGGGCCCTGCCTAAACCAAAGTATAAGCTGTTTATTGGTCCTGTGGTGGTAATAATCACTTCTATAGATGCTTTGAATGGGAGTAATCCTTAAACAGTTCCCCATCCCCTTCTTGCAGCTCTAATACTGTAGATAACCTTGGCAGGTTTTGTTGCGCTGTATCAAGTGTTATGTATAGAATGAATGGGGGGGCCCAATGTTAAACTTGCACCGGGGCCCATAGCTACGCCACTGCCTCAAAATCAATGCAGGGGTTCCTTGAGAGCAAAAACAAATGCTTGCGGAGTTCCTTGAGATCCAAAAAATATTTGTAGGGTTCCTCCAGTGTAAAAAGGTTGAGAAAGGCTGCGCTAGAGACTGAATTTGAGCCACATTATTTTTCATTTTGGACAGTGTGAAAATAAATGTATTGGAACATCCTTTGGATTTTTATTTCTGTCTGTGCCCTTATGTTGGAGGATGTCACCCACTTTCTTTCCCAAGAGCATGTGATTAAATTGTACGGTACCTGAGACGTTTAAAGGAAACCTGTAAGGAGGTGGGAAGAGAGTTTAACTTACCCGGGGCTTCTACCTGCCCCCTGCAGACATCCTGTGCCTGATCCCCCAGTCCCCTGCCACGGCTCACTTTCATTTTTTCAGTCGGTGGGACCCTGCACCTGTGTGGCCCTGCCGTGCGCATCCTCGCTCCCATCACCGGAAGCGCCCCACGTAGTACGAGGTTTTCTCAGAAAAGTAAGTCAGCGGTAACGAAAGTCAGCCATGGCGAGGGACTGGAGGATCGTTTTGTCACAGCACGGGCACAGGACGCCTGCAGGAGGCCGGTAGAAGCCCCAGGTAAGTGAAACTTTTTTTTTCTCTCCTTACAGGTTTCCTTTAATCTAGCAGCTTTTGTACTTACCTAGGACTTCATTCAGCCCCATGCAGGTGGTGGGCTCCATTGCTGTCCTCCTGGGCCCCTCTATTCCTCCGATGTTTCCCCCGGGATATTTTTCAGTTGCAGCCAGTCGTACCATGCATGTGTGGCCCGACTGGGAGCATTCTGAGCCTGTGCACTTAGTACTGGGTATGCACAAAACGGGCCAGGTCACGGGAACAAGGCAGGGGAGCGCACGGTCAGCCGCACGTGTGGTGAAGCAGTTTGGGTGCAGCTGGAAAATATACCAGGGGAGACAGCGGTGGAATGGAGGGGCCCAGGAGGACAGCGATGAAGCCCACGGCCTGCATGGGGCTGGAGGAAGCTCCAGGGAAGCATAAAAGCTGCTTGAATAAATGCCACAGGTTTCCTTTAACTCCAGGCAGAAGATAGTAATAAAAATGAAAGATTAAAATGGTTACCGTATATTTTCTGTTATGAGAACATGAGTTTGCCTAGTGACACCCAGACCATTGGTCATTATCTTTGACTCCTAATTTACCATCCCAAGCACATACCTCCCAACTATTTGAGATCAGAAAGAGGGACACTTAAGCCATGCCCCTGCCACATCTCTAACCATGCCCCTGACACACTCCTAGAGACACATACTATAAAGATTTCATAAGAAAAATATGTTGTTTTATACACTCTTATTAGGAACATCATACTATTAAGGTATTTGACCCCCTTTTGCCTTCAGAACTGCCTTAATTCTACGTGGCATTGATTCAACAAGGTGCTAAAGGAATTTTTAGAAATGTTGGCCCATATTGATAGGATAGCATCTCGCAGTTGATGGAGATTTGTGGGATGCACATCCAGGACACGATGCTCCTGTTCCATCACCTCCCAAAGTTGCTCTATTGGGTTGAGATCCGGTGACTGGGGGGGGGGGGGGGGGGCAATTTTAGTACAGTGAACTCATTGTCATGTTCAGAAACCAATTTGAAATGATTCTAGCTTTGTGACATGGTGCATTATCCTGCTGGAAGTAGCCATCAGATGATGGGTACATGGTGGTCAAGAAGGGATGGTCATAGTCAGAAACAATGCTCAGGTAGCCCATGGCATTTAAACGATGCCTAATTGGCACTAAGGGGCCTAAAATGTGCCAAGAAAACATCCCCCACACCATTACACCACCACCACCAGCCTGCACAGTGGTAACAAGGCATGATGGATCCATGTTCTCATTCTGTTTACACCAAATTCTAACTCTATCAGGACTCATCTCTATCAAGACTCATCAGACCTGGCGACATTTTTCCAGTCTTCAACTGTCCAATTTTGGTGAGCTTGTGCAAATTGCAGCCTCTTTTTCCTATTTGTAGTGGAGATGAGTGGTACCTGATGGAGTCTTCTGCTGTTGTAGCCCATCCGCTTCAAGGTTGTGCATGTTGTGGCTTTACAAATGCTTTGCTGCATACCTCGGTTGTAACAATTGGTTATTTCAGTCAACGTTGCTTTTCTATCAGCTTGAATCAGTTGGCCCTTTCTCCTCTGACCTCTAGCATCAACAAGGCATTTTACCCACAGGACTGCAGCATACTGGATGTTTTTCCTTTTTCACACCATTCTTGTAAACCCTAGAAGTGGTTGTGCGTGAAAAACTTAATAACTGAGCAGATTGTGAAATACTCAGACCGGCCCGTCTGGCACCATGCCACTCTCAAAATTGCTTAAATCACCTTTCTTTCCCATTCTGACATTCAGTTTGGAATTCAGGAGATTGTCTTGACCAGGACCACACCGCTAAATGCATTGAAGCAATTTAGATAATTGCATTCATGAGAAATTGAACAGGTGTTCTTAATAATCCTTTAGGCCAGGGGTCCCCAACCTTTTTGAGCCCGGGGCCCACTATCCCGACCAAAATTTTCTCCGGGCCCCTGTGGGGGCGGGGGGGGGGGGGGGGGGGTTAGTGGGCGTGGCTAGTGTCGGCGGCAGCAGCCCCCCCCCCTTTTTCCCAGATTCCACAGTATAGCAAGTACAGTTTCCACAGTATAGCAAGTACAGTTAGCCCAGTATAGCAAGTACAGTTACCACACTATAGCAAGTACAGTTAGCCTAGTATAGCAAGTATAGTTACCCCAGTATAGCAAGTACAGTTACCACAGTATAGCCAGTACAGTTAGCCTAGTATAGCAAGTATAGTTACCACAGTATAGCAAGTACAGTTAGCCCAGTATAGCAAGTACAGTTACCACACTATAGCAAGTACAGTTAGCCTAGTATAGCAAGTATAGCTACCCCAGTATAGCCAGTAGTTACCCCAGTATAGCAAGTACAGTTAGCCTAGTATAGCAAGTACAGTTACCACAGTATAGCAAGTACAGTTAGCCCAGTATAGCAAGTACAGTTACCACACTATAGCAAGTACAGTTAGCCTAGTATAGCAAGTATAGCTACCCCAGTATAGCCAGTAGTTACCCCAGTATAGCAAGTACAGTTAGCCTAGTATAGCAAGTATAGCTACCCCAGTATAGCCAGTAGTTACCCCAGTATAGCAAGTACAGTTAGACTAGTATAGCAAGTATAGCTACCCCAATATAGCAAGTACAGTTACCACAGTATAGCAAGTACAGATAGCCTAGTATAGCAAGTATAATTACCCCAGTATAGCTAGTACAGTTACCACAGTATAGCAAGTATAGTTAGCCCAGAATAGCAAGTATAGTTAGCCCAGTATAGCCAGTATAGTTAGCCCAGTATAGCCAGTACAGTTAGCCCAGTATAGCAAGTATAGCTAGCCCAGTATAGCAAGTATAGTTAGCCCAGAATAGCAAGTATAGTTAGCCCAGAATAGCAAGTATAGTTAGCCCAGAATAGCAAGTATAGTTAGCCCAGTATCGCCAGTACAGTTAGCCCAGTGTAGCCTCTCCTCTCCCCCGCACAGCCCCCCGTGGCCGCCGCTCCCGTTACCTTACGAGCGGCCGGTCGCTTCCTTGTATTCCCCATAGCTCCTCTCCTCTTGCAGCACCTCGTATTACAGCAGCGCTTCCCGCGCGGCTGCTGTAAGGAAGGGTAGGAAATAGGGCAGCGGCTTCCTGTAGCGGCGATCGCCGTTACCATGGGAACGCCGCCCGCCTCCTTCCCTCCTTACAGCATGCGCACAGCAAGCGCTGCTGAAGAAAGCGGCCGCCCGCTCATAAGGTATCAGGAACGGCGGCCGCTGGGGGGAGAGGGAGAAAGGCCAGATCCGCCGCGGCCCCCCAGAAATCTGCCCACGGACCCCCAGGGGGCCGCGGCCCCCAGGTTGGGGACCTCTGCTTTAGGCGAGTGTAATTCAAACCACATTGGTCCTTACTATCCTGGTTCATTTTCCTTCATATCAACATTTGAAAATAAGAAATGTATCAATTTAAAGGATGGGAATAAAGTTTAGAGTCCATTAAGCACATTTTGATCAATAGAAAAATACATACAGCATATTTTCATAGATCTGTACATCAGTCCTGAAAGAGGGACAAATGAGGAGGAAAGAGGGACAGAGGGACTGGGGTACCAAAGAGTGACTGTCCCTCCAAATGAGGGGCAGTTAGGAGCTATGCAAGCAGTATGTTTAACATAAGGAATTTTAGATTCTCTGGGTTGCAGAAGCAAATGACAAGGATACAGATTTTACAAGTGCTAGTGATAAACTCATAACAGCCTGTAGATGGTGCTGTTTCCTTTTTTTGAAAGCAAACTTAGAAAAAAAAATATAAAAAAAACATAAACACCAGTATGTGCGCAATGCATATGTTCAATTCATTACCTTTTTTATCATTAAAAATGATATTTCATGGCATACCTTGGTGCTGTAAGTCAGGTCAGGCCAGGGTGTGAAGGGCGGTAACGTTATTGTGGTTTTCACACTAGTTATACGTGTGTGAGAGGTTAGATATCAGCGTGCATTCCCACAGTCTATATTTATGTTTGTGGCTTTAGTCTTATTCACAAACAATATATCAGATAAACTATTACACAGGACATACAGTAAGAATACCTGAGAAAGGGGGGAACTGGTCTTTAAATATATTGCTGCCCCAATTAGAATCAGTAGCAGCAGCAAAGCACACCACTCATTATTCCGTTTTTCTATCAATGTTGTACAGCAGGGTGCTCTGAATTATTCCGGACATTAAAATACTTAAAGTGAATCAGAGACGAAGCACCCTCATGTATTTTACCATATATATCAGTGGGGACATTAGAGAAAACATCTACCCTGCTCTCTGTTTCATTCTTCACTGCTCAGCCTGCTTCTTAGCAGCCCTGATAAAAGCCCCGACTGAGCATTCAGTCTGGCTTTGCTCAGGAATCATTATAGCTGAGTCATTGTAGCAGAGCCAGAACAGGGCAGGCTTGGGCTTGAAAAGACATCAGAGAAGACAGACTCCACTATGATTCCTGAGCAAAGCCAGACTGATTAATAGCAGTGACTCTGCAACACTATCAATGTGTCTGCTAGGACCGATTTTGAAACTGTAGGAGGACAAGAGAACTAGGCCCTTTAGAAACCAGCACCACACATATATAGTATTCAAAAGTATATACACATTTTATTCAGTACAATTCAGAACATCACTATAGAAACATAAAAACAATTAAAACATTCATGCCGCCTGTAGCATCAATAATGATTAGCATAAACAGTATTACATAATTATAAAGCGTCCAAAAGTTAATTGTGATAATAGATCATTCAATAGCCCCAGGGGTGCTCAACAAAGAGCCACCCACTGGGTTTGAACTCGGGTTCAGTAAATTGTGAATATATCAGTGATTAAGTGCAAAAGATCCCTAGTGGCAATTAGAGAAAGATTACCAAGATGATAACAAAAACCACACAGTGCTATAAATATGATGCAAAAAGTAATAAGATGCAATAAGATCAAACATATATTGTGAACACACAAATTCCTATGAAACTGAGATACACATTCCCAATAAATGACTAGGATACTGCATACTGCGCAATTAATAGAGTGAACAAAATAGCAATATACTTATCCGGATGGGAGCGCAAGCAGCAGGCAGGCAAGAGGGAGAGAGGACCCCAGGCGGATGTCTCCACCGGTTCCGCGGCTATTACGTCGCTTTATCAAGAGCAGGGGAATCTCCGTAAGATCAGAGAAGACAGACTCCACTATAATGATTCCTGAGCAAAGCCAGACTGATTGCTCGGTCTGGGATTTTATCTAGGAAGCCGGCTGAGCAGTGTAGAATGAAACAGAGAGCAGGGTAGGTGTTTTCTCTAATGTTCCCACTGATATATATGGTAAAATACACAGGGGTCGAGTGCTGCGTGAACGCGGGGGGACGGCGTCCACCTACTTTTTTTGGACAGTGAACGCTGTCCCCCCTAGCACCCTGGAGGGGAGCAGCACAGCAGAGAGGAGCATTGTGCGCAGCGTGGGGAATGGCGGACGTTTCCCCCCCCCCATCCCTCACCTTGGGGCTCCTCTCCCTGGCTCTCCCCTCCATAAAGATGCGGTGGCTGGCGGCGGTGACAGCCGCGGCATCGGTGGGCGGGACTTACCTCCTCCAGTGTTCCGGGTGGACGCTGTGCGTGCCGCTGCTCTGGTCTAGTGAAGACCAGAGCAGCGGCACGCACAGCGTCCACCCGGAACACTGGAGGAGGTAAGTCCCGCCCACCGATGCCGCTGCCAGTCGCCGCCGCCGCATCTTTATGGAGGGGAGAGCCAGGGAGAGGAGCCCCAAGGTGAGGGATGGGGGGGGGGGGGGGGGACGTCCGCCCTTCCCCACGCTGCGCACAATGCTCCTCTCTGCTGCGCTGCTCCCCTCCAGCCGGGGGGGGGGGACAACTGGCTACATATACTGGGGGCCACTATACACCTGGCTACATATACTGGGGGCCACTATATACCTGGCTACATATACTGGGGGCCACTAAACACCTGGCTACATATACTGGGGGCCACTATACACCTGGCTACATATACTGGGGGCCACTATACACCTGGCTACATATACTGGGGGCCACTATACACCTGGCTACATATACTGGGGGCCACTATACACCTGGCTACATATACTGGGGGCCACTAAACACCTGGCTACATATACTGGGGGCCACTATACACCTGGCTACATATACTGGGGGCCACTATACACCTGGCTACATATACTGGGGGCCACTATATACCTGGCTACATATACTGGGGGCCACTATACACCTGGCTACATATACTGGGGGCCACTATACACCTGGCTACATATACTGGGGGCCACTAAACACCTGGCTACATATACTGGGGGCCACTATACACCTGGCTACATATACTGGGGGCCACTATACACCTGGCTACATATACTGGGGGCCACTATACACCTGGCTACATATACTGGGGGCCACTATACACCTGGCTACATATACTGGGGGCCACTATATACCTGGCTACATATACTGGGGGCCACTAAACACCTGGCTACATATACTGGGGGCCACTAAACACCTGGCTACATATACTGGGGGCCACTATACACCTGGCTACATATACTGGGGGCCACTATACACCTGGCTACATATACTGGGGGCCACTATACACCTGGCTACGTATACTGGGGGCCACTAAACACCTGGCTACGTATACTGGGGGCCACTATACACCTGGCTACATATACTGGGGGCCACTATACACCTGGGTACATATACTGGGGGCCACTATACACCTGGCTACATATACTGGGGGCCACTATAAACCTGGCTACATTTACTGGGGGCCACTAAACACCTGGCTACATATACTGGGGGCCACTAAACACCTGGCTACATATACTGGGGGCCACTATACACCTGGCTACATATACTGGGGGCCACTATACACCTGGCTACATATACTGGGGGCCACTATACGCCTGGCTACATATACTAGTGGCCACTAAACACCTGGCTACATATACTGGGGGCCACTATACACCTAGCTACATATAGTGGGCACATATACCCCTGGCTACATATACTGGTCACATATACACCTGGCTACATATACTGGGGACACCTATACACCTGGCTACATACACTGCGGACACCTACACACCTGGCTATACTGGGGACACCTATACACCTGGCTATACTGGGGACACCTGAACACCTGGTTAGGTATACTGGGGACACCTGGCTATACTGGGGACACCTATAGTCCTGGCTACCTATTCTGGGGACATCTATACACTTGGCCACCTATTCTGGGAATATCTTTACACCTGACCACCTATTCTAAGGACATCTATACACCTGGCTACCTATTCTGGGGACAACTATACACATGGCTACTTATACTAGGGACACCTATAGACCTGGCTAGCTATACTGGGGGTACCTATTTTGGGAGAACTGCTGTCAGATCTGTAATTTTGGGGAACCGCTGATGCCAGATTACGTGTATTTTGGGGAACCGCTGCCAGATTGTGTATGTTGGGGACCACTACTGCCAGATGACATGTATTTTGGGTGTTACATGTATTTTGGGTGATCCACTACCAGGTTTCACGTATTTGGGGGAACTGCTTCCAGATTATGTGTATTTTGGGGGAACTGCTGCTGCCAGATTGTCTATTTTGGGGGAACCACTGCCATATTATCTGTATTTTGGAGGAACCTCTGCCAGATTGTGTATTTTTGGTGAAATGCTGTCAGATTACATCTACTTTTTGGGGATACTCTACGACAGAGCTCAAACTTCCCCTGGCAGACCTCTTATACCACTGCTAAGGCCATGTATATTTGGCCCCACCCATGACTACGCCCACGCTATGCTTAACCACGCCCATTTTTGGGCGCGCCGCGCTACGCGCAGCGCAGAGGTTTTTAGGGTGAGTCCACTCACATCTTTTTCCAGGACTAGACCCCTGAAAATACATGAGGGTGCTTCGTCTCTGGTTCACTTTAAGTGAAGATCTTGGGAACTCTTAGGGGTAAGCAGTGCAGTTGGCTGAAAATAGGGTGCAACACATATAAAAGGTAACTGATCCATAAAGGAGCTTTTCATGAAAGAGAGGGGCTGCATACATGGATGATACACATAGAAGAGGGGGCTGCAGATGGAATGGGAGGAGCGCTGCAGCACATGGAAGGGAACCACAGCATGCTTGGCCTCGGAACACACAAAGTATAAATCCAGCCTTGGACCTGAGGAGACCATATAGGGCCCTCCTCCACTAGCTCTATTGTTGCTGTTTTTGGTATTGATTACCTTTGTATGTGCTATAAAGGATGGTAATCTGGATGCATAGCAATAGGGGAAGCAGACCCTTAGGCTTTAGCTCCTGCTTGATTTGGTATTGCAGACTAGGGCCTATATGCAATTCACTTTTTCTCCTGAGTTTTCTCCTGGGTGATATTTTTAAATTTGTCAATAAAATGCATTTTAAGCCATCAGAAAGCAAAAAAATGCTCAAAATAATTTTGATAGTACTTTTTAATTTACTTTTTGGCACTTTTTTAGTTGAATAGTGCTGGGAAATTATTTTAATTTGAAGATGAAAAATTATCTCCTAGAAGAAAACTCAGGTGAAAAAGTGAATTGCATATGGCCCTAGGTGTGAGGTATTTGCACTTTTTAATGGCTGATTTGCAGTCTGCAGACCTAGCGCTATCTGGGAGTATTTGTTCCTCTTGTGTTTGGCAGTCAACTTGAAGGGGTAGTGTGAGTGAATTCCATGGTGGTGGCAGCTCTGGGGACCTTGTGTGCTCCCCCTTTGGTGTTGCATGCAGGTTTGGAGGTCCTGATTGGTGGCAGAGCTCAGAGCCCACACCTGTCATGTGCACCAGTGTTTGTGTTTAATATACTGTGAAAGGGTGAGTATACTGTGTAAAGGTACGTACACACGTCCTGATGTTCCGACCAACTTGTCGTTTGAACGACAAGCTGGACGTGTGTTTGGGCAGCCGAGCGACAGATAACAGCCAGTTTGCCCAATCCGCTTGGCGGATCAGTTGGACCAACTGTTGTTCAAACCACTGTCAGGTCCGTACATGTGTACAAACGACCAGTAGTCGTTTGACCAACTAATAAGTCAGAGAGAGTTGGACGATGTCCAGTCTGTCAGACAACATGTAAATGAGTGCCGAACGCTTTGTTTGGACGTGTGTACGTGATGTTTAAACGACTTATTGTTTGCCTGACAAGTCGTTCAAATGACAATCAGGCATGAAGTTGGACGTGTGTACACAACTTAAGGGTGAATATACTGTGTAATTATTAGGGATGTGGCAGGGGCGTGAGTCGAGGTGTGTCAAGGGCAGGTCTTAAAAGACTCCCACTTTCGTATCGCAAAACATGCTAGTTTCTAGGTTATCTTTAGGAATACATGGGTAGGTAACAGCAAAGAATATTGATATAATCAGAGAAGGAAGTTTGGGTTAGGTTAGAATTACAACAGATTAAAACGTAGTCTGTGAATCGGTGGTGGATTGCAGGCAAGGTCAGATTTATACCTTTTCCACCCCCAGGGCCAGCTCAACTCTCTTGAGGCCCCTTCCATGTGCAGCACTTCCTGCTGAATCTGATCAGCCAAATCCCAAGTTCAATATAATTTGCACATTTTTTGCATGCCAACCAGAATTGCTTGCATCTCATTGACCACAGCCAACACAACTTACTACAGTCACCCTATTTAACCTGACTTTGTCAGTGCTGGGAAAACTTGGACTCCTGGTATAAAATAAAGCAGTGGGGAGAATCTTAGTTCCAGTACCATCTGCTTCATGCCAGAGGTCCTACAGCCATGGCAATGCCAACCTGGATGCCTGGTTTGTGGAGATGTTCATGATCCATTTTTCTTTCATTTAAAATGCAAAATAAAAATGACACAATATGAGTGGAAATAAGCAGACAGATCGGCAGATGAATTGATTCATGATGGCAAACTGGGTCACCCGCAGTGACAAGTATTTTAAGAAGTTTGCTTATCTTTCTGAAAAATAATCAGTAGTGGAAAACATTCGTAAGCCACCAGGCTGAGATAGTGATTACCAGCATAGATATGAACTGATAAGAACCCCCTCAGAGAAGATGTCAGTGTCTGTAGCTACCTGGAATGGGCATCAGCAAGGGCAAAACAAAGAGCCAGACCAAGGAGAAGCATTTCATCCTGTACATGGGGAAATTTATGATGCCCATACATGGCACAATTAAAACGTTCTATTTTCCCGTTTATTCAACCAGAACAAGCTTATAGAGTGAAAACAGAAAACTTTTTTTTTTTTAAATTCCATTTTTTCTATAAAAATCTGATTGGACAGGTTGGGAAAGACTGTCTGGGAGATTGTTTGTGAAATTGTCTAGTGTATGACAGTGGCTGCATGGTATAATGGTTAAGGGCTCTGCCTCTGACATGGGAGACCAGGGTTCGAATCTCGGCTCTGTCTGTTCAGTAAGCCAGCACCTATTCAGCAGGAGACCTTAGGCAAGTCTCCCCAACACTGCTACTGCCTATAGAGCGCGTCCTAGTGGCTGCAGCTCTGGCGCTTTGAGTCCGCCAGGAGAAAAGCCAGGAGGGTTTGTCTTTTTTTTTTTTTTGTATTAGAAAATACTATTCGATAAACCAACTTTTTCTTCATATATGATAATTTTCTTGGATTTTCGAAAAAAAAAATTATGTATGGTACCTTGAAAATAATTTTATAAACTATTCGACCAAACTGAATAATTGATCAAATTTCTCTGGCCAAGAAAAAATTAAAAAATTGTACCATATATGGGCACCATTGGGGGATCTGTATCAAACATTGGATTTCACTTTAGTTCCTATAATACACAGAGACTCAAGGGGCTACATTTTAATAGTTCTAAGCACAAGAAATCCACTTGTGTGGTGTGTGCAGTACTGTGTACTGAGGAGTGCTAAACTGGGGAGTCCAAGAAACTTTGAGTAAACTTTTGGCTCATCTCTGCAAGTCAGGACTCGGAAGTCTACCTATTACTCAACTGAACTTAGCTAGACTGTAGGCTAAATTAAACGGACTGCTTGTACTTATCAGTTCCAAGATATCTTATTCATTGGTGTCTAGTTTATGCGAACTTGTTTTTTCTTTGGATAAAAATTATTGTGTACTGACCCTGCTGGACTTTATTTAATAGACTGTTCCCTGTAATGGTGCCCATACATGGTACAATTTTTTTCATTTTTTGGTTAGATAATTTAGTTTGATTATTCTGTTATATCGAATATAAAGATTTTTCCAACATGTCCGAAATTGAATAATGGTTCATTTTTCTTGATAAAAAAAAGATTCTTTTCAACTTTCATTAGTTTTGGTCGAATAAAAGTCAATAGGCACCATAAGGCTGACGGACATTTTTGTGTGTACTCCGCTCATCACTATTTTATTAATAGGAGCCATTCACACTTGTCACGCTGCAATAGATCAGCAGGATCCTCTGCGGTAAGCAGACCGCACTTCTGTGCAGTCTGCAATAATCCTGGACAGGTGGATGTGTTCCCCATATAGTCTATGGGGGAGTGTATCTGCCCCGGGCTACAGTCAGACCACAGCGGGCCATCAGAATGGACACTACACTGTCCACTCCCGCTGGTCGCATGTGATCCGGCTACAAGTGGGATCAGAGCCTCACAAACCAACCGGTAATTATACATACAGCCAGACATATACTGTAAATCAGTAAACAAAGCACTGGGTGACTTACCACAACTGTCTGTCCATTTAGAATGTTTACTCCAGGCTGGAAACTAAGAAAATGACAGTTCTAATTCCACCTCCCGTGCAGCATAATGGCAGCAGTAAGAATCGCACAATGGACTGAAGCAGGACTGTTAACTTAAGATTAATGTATTTTCGCTCAGATCTTTCCAGTATACAGAGGCCTGATGTAATGCCAACTAATTTTCTTCAGTTCCATTATTAGGCATTTTTGCATGTTGTCATGGGAACTAATGAAAACCGGTGTATATGAAGAGAATACATATTCAAGATCTGCTGGTACTATAACAAAACAACACAAGATCTTTGCTGATTAGCCAACACTTATTGTGGGACTAGAGCCAAAACTTTTCATTTTAGAATTGGATAGACTGGAGGGGGGGGGGTGGGGGGGGGTTGGAGCCTCTGTCAGGTTTTTATTGCAGTCTGTGTCTTCATTGGAAAGATTTACCCTCACTTCCTCTTCTCCCCCTTGATATAGCAGTCCATCAAGTTAAGTTGACAAGACACAGAGCTTTTCTCCTGATGGACTCAAAGCCACTAGGGTGCGCTCAGTAGGCAGTAGCAGTGTTAGGGAGTATTGCCCACTGTCTCCTTAATGAATAGGTGCTGGCTTACTGAACAGGAAGAGCTGGAATTCGAACCTTGTTCTTCTGTGTTAGAGGACGCCACTGTTGATGCAACTGATGACAGGCATAGGAATAATGCCTTACACCAACTATGTAGTGCAGGTCGCACAGTTATGCATGTAGTGAACACTCGTTGCCCTAGCAACACTCACATTACCAACGTAACCCAGAAGTAGCTAATTGCGCAACCTGCGCTACATAGTCAGTGTACACCTTTCACAAACCTGGGCAGGAGAAACTAAATGTAAGGTGGAAATATATCACCTGTTGTGAAAACTGCATGTCAGAATTCTTAATAGATTCAAAAACACAGCTGGATTAATGCACAAATTGTTACTCATCTTCTAAAAGTCATTCTTGGCTTCACCCATTTTACCAACCAAGCAAACTTATGGGTCTTTTAATGTGAAGGTTGGCTTCATTGATAGACAGGGAATCTCACATACCTAAATCTGTTTTATGTTCCTTTTGACTCCAGTAGAATGTGCATCCAGAACTACCGATCAGTCTTACAAGTTTTTTTTTTTTTTTTTGCTGAGGGGTCCATCTGAAAATGGCGCAGGGAGAAAAATGGTGCACCGTTCTGCCGATAAATGTATCATAAAACGCTATTTACCGTTTTAATGTAAATACAATAAAACTGTAAATTTCGTTTTATGCTACATTGATTGCAGAGCGGTGCGCCATGAAAAACATGCAGGGGGCTGGGGTCGGTAGTATAGGCAGCGGGGGCTGCTAGTGTAGGCAGCGGGGGCTGGGGGAGAGAGGCAGCGGGACACTAGAGGGCATAGGCAGCGGATGTATGCAGAGGCATACGTTACCTT
Source organism: Hyperolius riggenbachi (assembly GCF_040937935.1). Lineage (NCBI taxonomy): Eukaryota > Metazoa > Chordata > Amphibia > Anura > Hyperoliidae > Hyperolius > Hyperolius riggenbachi. The sequence goes on from NC_090647.1 coordinate 471,664,513, forward strand.
GTCCTGGGCCGGTGATTGCTCCTTCCCTCCGCTCCTTCCATTCGTTTGCTGTAGTCCTGCAGCCGGCCAATCACCATGCGGAGACTGAAGCCACATGGTGATTGGCCGGCTGCAAGACTACAGTAAACAAATGGAAGAAGTGAAGGAGTGGTGGGAAGGAGCGATCGGCGGCCCAGGACAAGGTAACGTATGCCTCTGCACATCCTCCCCTGATGCCTATGCCCCTCTAGTGTCCCACTGCCTCTTTCCTCCCCCGACCCCCGCTGCATTTTTGAACACTTATAATGCTATTTAGCATTATAAGTGTAAGGCACACTGCCTGCGCCATTTTTTAACACTTATAACGCTAAATAGCGTTATATAATGTAAGTCTATGGGGCGCCCTTTTTATCCCCCTGTCGCTGTGCGCCATTTTTAACTGACCCGACATCTAGTTTTATATTTTTCATAATATATCCAGTTTCTATTGCACAGGCTTCTAACAACAAGTTTGCTTTACAGAGGAACTGTAACCAAGGATTGAACATCATCCCAATCAATAGTTGATACCTCCTTTCCCATGAGAAATCTTTACCTTTTCTCTAATGATCAGGGGCATCTGTATGGCTGATATTGTGGTGAAACCCCTCCCAGAGTGTGACATCAGGACCTAGGTCCTTAGAGTTTCCGGTTTGTGAACCTTGTTGCATAGTGGGAAATAACGTTTCCAACTGCCAAGCAACCAGTATCTCCCTCTACATATGTAGAACTAAAAATCCCCCAACCTTTTAGCCTATCACATTGTTAGGGCATGTGGTTATAGATAATGGCAGTTGGTGCTGTCTATTTTTTCATGTCTGCCAGTTGTAAAGATGACTATGTGCAGTCTCCTTGTGGATCAAACAACATGAAAAAAGGACATGACTAATATCAATCATTTCTTGATCCCTCTTCTATTTTTCAAGTTCTCACTTTGCAATGCATAGATTTTTTCCCCCCTTTCCTCGCTGTAGATTTTGCCATATTTAAATACTGCACCCTTATGTTTCTATTCAATTATACGAGGAAAGCAAATCTAATTAACTTCTTAATGATGTAGTTCATGTCAGTAATGATACAGCAGATAGCATAAGTTGAAGCTGGCACTATGGACTCTTGGTTGGAAGACTGGAGATTTCTAAATTACACTGCTAGCTCAGTAACATGAAAACTCATTAGATTCATAAATTGTTATTCAATGAACAGAAGCAACATTATAGAACAACAACAATAGAACAGAATGTACAAGAAAATATGGCATTGCTTATGCACTTCCTCACTTATCTGTTCAACAGCCAAACACAATTACGCTGTCTATTGCAAAAATTAAAAACAAGGAAAAGTGTCTCTAAAGTTTCTGAAAGCAATTCTTCCAATGTCATCTTGGCAGGTTCTTTAACCTTAAAGGTACACTTAAGCCAGGAATAAAAAAAATCAGTTTTACTTTCCTGGGGCTTCTACCAGCCCCCTCCAGCTGTCCCGTGCCCTCACAGTCACTCACTGAGCCTCCAGTCCCCCGCCGCCAGCTAGTTTTGTTTTTGCTGAAAGGCCTGACAGGCCTGGATATACATTTTTTTTTCTTTACGTTCCCGTCCGCAATAGCGCCCTGCGTCCATGCAGGACGCTATTGAGGACGGGAACATGAAGAAGGATACGCGTGGCCAGGCCTGCGCAGGCGCAGAAAGCCCGCCGACTCCCTGACAGCGCCTGACAGCGAAAATGAAACTAGTTGGCGGCGGGGGACAGGAGCATCCGCGAGTGATGGCGAGGGCACAGAACGGCTGGAGGGGGCTGGTAGTAGCCCCAGGCAAGTCAAACTCATTTTTTATTCCTGGCTTAAGTGTCCCTTTAAGGATAACTAAAGTGAGAAGAATATGGAGGCTGCCATATGTATTTCCTTTTAAACAATACCAGTTGCCTAACAGCCTTTTTTGGCTGCAGCAGTGTCTGAATCACACCAGAAACAAGCATGCAGATAACCTGGTCAGATTTGACAATAATGGCAGAAACACCTGATCTGCTGCATGCTTTTTCATGGTCTATGGTTAAAAGTATTAGAAGCAAAGGATCTGCAGGAAAACCAGGTAACTGGTATTGCTTTAAAATAAATATGGCAGCCTCCATATCCCTCTCAGTTCAGTTGTCCTTTAAAGGAAATCATCAGGCAAAAAAAAAAAAATCAGCCTTACTCACCTGGCGCCAGGGGCATAGCAATAGGGGTTGCAGAGTTTGCAACCACTTCGGGGCCCTTGGGCCAGAGGGGCCCCAAGGGTCCTCCCTCAACTACAGTATTAGCTCTCTATTGGTCCTGTGCTCATAATAATCACTTCTATAGACACTTTGAATAGTGGTAATTATTAACAAACTGTTCCCCATCCCCTTCTTGTACCTCTGACACTAGTTGCCATTGGCAGGTTTTGGTGCACTGTGTCAATATTTATGTATAGAGTGCTTGGGGGGCCCCATTGTAAAACTTGCATCGGGGCCCACAGCTCCTTAGTTACACCACTGCCTGCAGCCGACTGTCCCACACTGACCGCTCCGCTCTCCGCCGCCGTCCTGGGCTCCCTGCACGCTTTTCAGGCCGACCTCGAGGTCGTGCTTGTTGCGGCTGCATGAAGGGATGCTGTCAATCATGGCCACGTAGTCTGCGGCGCAGTAGTTCTGTGCCTGCACAGTGCGCCACGGACCTCGTGGCCATGATTGACAGTGGCGCTTCATGCAGGCGCAGTAAGGACAACCTCGAGGTCGGCCTGAACAGCGTGCGGGGAGCCCAGGACGGCGGCGGAGAGGTCAGCGTGGCACAGTCAGCTGCAAGGGGCTGGAGAAAGCCCCAGGTGAGTAAGGCTGATTTTTTTTTATTTTTGCCTTATGATTCCTTTAAGCAATGTACATATACTAGATAGATCTTGGCCAAGGTGGTCATTAGTGATGGTCATGTCTAGGAGAACTCATGGAGAAGCAAGTGACCAGTTTAGTCGGGTGATAGATCTGCAAGTATCTGATTTGCTAGTCATGATCATGTGCTAAAGCAGGATGTGATCACAGTAATTCAGAACATTGCACATCTATCAGCTGATCAAACATCACATGCTTCTCCATGAGTTCTCCTAGACATCACCACCATTAGTGGTAATTTGGGCCATCTCAGCAAGAATCTAGTGGGAGTACAGATGTCCCCCAAGGTCGCCTAAAGATTTGGTATGCACTCATTCCCTCAAGGTCATGCCCACATGATTAAGCTTGACACTAATGCTGGGAATACACGGTTCGTTTTTGCCTTCGTTTAAACCTTCGTTTCGATTGTGCCTTTTGTCCTTTTCGATCCCGAAATAATCAGTCATACGGTTAATATCACCACCCACGGTTTAGTTTTTTTTTCCGATTCTGATGGTTTCGTTTTTCCAATGATCGAAGGCTGCAAAGAAACAAAACGAAAATCCCTTTTTACAGGGACGGACTAGCATAAACGAATATATAATCGATCTGAACAGCCATCAAGCCTACCAATGGCTCGATTAGATGGATAAAGAGAGATAATATCAAACATGTTCGATCACTAGTCGTTCGTTTTTGGGGTCTATTAATCGAAACTATAATGAGATTATGACTATTTTCACATACGTTTTCAACACTCGATTCGTTTACCGAACGAATCGAAGGTTTAAACGAAGGCAAAAACGAACCGTGTATTCCCAGCATAACAGTGTGGGTGAACTCATTTAGGAAAGAGGTTCTTGTGAATACAAGTGGTCAATGTCCCACATACTTAGTTTAGACATGTGGCTGACAGTGATGGTTACTTGAGGTGAGCGTAATAACTTAATTACGATTTCGCAAAATTTCACGTTATTAGTGTAAGTACGATTATGGCCGTAAGTACATAATCGTAATGAAGAAGGATTTCGCGAAATTCTGTGTAAGCGTAATTTTCGCGTAGCTTTTGCATTACAGTGGGTATCGCGAAATTATGTTTGCCTTGCATGCAACCGTTTGTAAGCGTAGTTACATAACGTAATTTCGCAATAGTTTCTATTACTGTAAGCGTTAATTTTCGCGTAGTTTTCGCGTTACGGTGGGTATCTCAAAATTACGTTTGCCCACAAAGTGAAACTAACATGGCTGCCAGATTATATACTAGGAGGGTGGGTCAAACTACAATTGGTTGTTTAGGATGTATCTCAAAAGATGCCTGTAACATGATTGGACAATCTCCAATACCCAGACACTTTCCTGTGTCTAGTAATAACTATTATAAACGAAATTACTTTCATTTTCAAAATTAAAATGTATTTCTTTTTATAGCTAACAAGTAATTACGAAATTCGCGAAATTACGAAAAAATGCGAAATTACGTTATGGTTTAACGTGAAATTACGCTATGAACGAAACGCGAAATTACGCGTTGAAAATTACGCTTACGGTATTATCAATTACGATTTTAATGGCAATTACGCTACCATAATTTCGCGCCGTAATAGCAAATTTCGCATGCGTAATTATAGTAACGCGAAATTTCGAAAATTTCGGCTCAACCCTAATGGTTACACTCTTGTTGCTCTTGTTGAGACTCAGGAGGTGGCGGTGATACATTGTGTGTGGTGGAGTGTGGACACACCCAGACTGGTTAGTCCACTTAACTGGCAACCATATTTAACGTCAAGCCTAACAGGGCTAATCAGTTCTAAGCTTAAGCATTATGCTGTTGTAGATAACATGTGTTTGTGACTTGGTTTTTTTTTTTATTTTTCAATTGCGCTGTCTGTTCATACTCCTGACGAAGCCCATATTGGGTGAAACATCTAGTCTTGACATGTCACTATAAATAGTGTAAATAAAGCACTCCTGTGTTTACTTATATGTTCATATGCCATCATCTAACCAGCCTATTTAGCAACTGACTGCATTTAGATACAGTTGATGTGGGTGTAGAGCAGGGTTTCTCAAGACGCGGTACGCGTACCCCTGGGGGTACGCGAGACTACTGCCGGGGGTACGCCTGCCATCCCCGCTCAGACCTCCGATCATCGCTGCCTGCTGTCCCCGCTGCCTCCGCGCTACAGTAGCAATGATCACTACACTTCAGATCAACGGGGACAGTGAAGGCGCATGGTCCCTGCGCACAGTACTGCATATGCCGAAGTGACGTCATTAGTCACTTCCGCATTTGAAGTACAGCCATCAGCCGCGCGGGGACCATGCGCCTTCACTGTGCCGTTGATCTGAAGTGTAATGATCATTGCTACTGTAACGCGGAGGCAGCTGGGACAGCAGGCAGCGCTGATCGGAGGTCTGAGGCTGCGATGGGAAGGCAGCGTGGATGGTGTGCACTGGACAGGTCTGTAACTGGGACGGGTGAGAGGCCGCTCATACTGCGGGGACCACTTGGGGGACCACTTATTGGTGAACTGGGGGGGGCTGCTTATGAGGGCACTACTGACTACTTAAACTGGTAGGGCTGCCTATACCGAGGACACCACTCACCACCTAAACTGGGGGGGGGGGGGGTGTCTGTACTGGGGGGACCTCTCACTATTTAAACTGGGGGAGAGGGGCTGCCTATACTGGGAGGGCTGTCTGTTCTGGGGCACCACTCGCTTCCTAAACTTGAGGGGGGGGGGGTGCCTACACTGGGGGCACCACTCACTACCTAGACTGGGGGGGGGGGGCTGCCTGTGCTGGGGATACCTCTCACTACCTAGACTGGGGGGGGGGCTACTTATACTGGGGGGTTCTTGTACTGGGGACATCTCTCACTTCCTATATTGATGGAGGGCTACTTATGGGGGGAAAACCTCTCACTTCCTGGGGGGCTACTTATACTGGGGGACAACTCTTACCACCTATACCGGAGGGGCGGGCTATTATACTGGGTGTACTCCTCTCACTACCTATGCTGGAGGTGGGGGGCAATCTCAGTGTTTGCCATAGGTGCTATATTGGCCAGATAAGCCTCTTTGGGGGAAGCCGGGGGCACAAAAGGTGACAAGAGATGAGGGGGGCGGGGTGGAGTTGGGGGAACAAGAGATGTCAGGGAGGAATGTGGGGGGACAAGAGATGATGGGGAAGCTGGGGGACAAAAGATGGTGGGCAGAAGCTGGGGTACAAGGTGACACAGGGAAAGCCAGAGGCGCAAAAGGTGATATGGGAGACGAGATGACACGTGGGGGGACAAGAGAGAACACAGGGGGGAAGCTTGGGGACAAGAGATCATACGCGGGAAGCTGCAGGCACAAAAGGTGACAAGGGGGGGGGGGAGCCAGGGGCACAAGAAGTGACACAGGGGAACAAGAGGAGGTCTCTCACCACCCATCACCCTGTACCAGCCTCAGCCAGCACCCTCACCACCCATCACCCTGTGCCAGCCTCAGCCAGCACCCTCACCAGTCCCTCACCTGCCAGCACCCTCACCTGTCTCTCCCACCCTTCACCCTCTGCCAGCTTCAGCCAGCACCCTCACCTGTCTCTCCCACACTTCACCCTCTCCCAGCGTCAGCCAGCACCCTCACCTGTCTCTCCCACCCTTCACCCTCTGCCAGCTTCAGCCAGCACCCTCACCTGTCTCTCCCACACTTCACCCTCTGCCAGCGTCAGCCAGCACCCTCACCTGTCTCTCCCACCCTTCACCCTCTGCCAGCGTCAGCCAGCACCCTCACCTGTCTCTCCCACCCTTCACCCTCTGCCAGCTTCAGCCAGCACCCTCACCTGTCTCTCCCACCCTTCACCCTCTGCCAGCTTCAGCCAGCACCCTCACCTGTCTCTCCCACACTTCACCCTCTGCCAGCTTCAGCCAGCACCCTCACCTGTCTCTCCCACACTTCACCCTCTGCCAGCGTCAGCCAGCACCCTCACCTTTCTCTCCCACCCTTCACCCTCTGCCAGCTTCAGCCAGCACCCTCACCTTTCTCTCCCACCCTTCACCCTCTGCCAGCTTCAGCCAGCACCCTCACCTGTCTCTCCCACCCTTCACCCTCTGCCAGCTTCAGCCAGCACCCTCACCTGTCTCTCCCACCCTTCACCCTCTGCCAGCTTCAGCCAGCACCCTCACCTGTCTCTCCCACCCTTCACCCTCTGCCAGCTTCAGCCAGCACCCTCACCTGTCTCTCCCACCCTTCACCCTCTGCCAGCTTCAGCCAGCACCCTCACCTGTCTCTCCCACCCTTCACCCTCTGCCAGCTTCAGCCAGCACCCTCACCTGTCTCTCCCACCTTTCACCCTCTGCCAGCCACTGAAAGCACCCTCTCCAGTCCCTCACCGCCCATCACTCTCTGCCAGCCTCAGCCAGCACCCTCACCTGTCCCTCAACAGTTTCTCCCCACCCAGCACCCTCATCTGCCTCTCCCCATCCAGCACCCTCATTCTCCAAGCGTGTGTGTGTGTGTGTGTGTGTGTGTGTGTGTGTGTGTGTGTGTGTGTGTGTGTGTGTGTATGTGTGTGTATGTGTGTGCGCCCGCTCACTCGCCAGGGGGTACTTTGTAGAGATGGAGTAGCAATAAGGGGTACTTGGCTTAAAAAAGTTGAGAAACACTGGTGTAGAGCACACTAACTGTGTCTGCTGAGGGGGTCGGCTGATTAAACAGCAATGTCCAACCAGCCTGGTGTGTGATGTAGCACATAAATCAGTATGTCCCATATTTCAATACAGTATATGTGTATGCTGCACTTCAGTACAAATCGTCTCTTGAGAGTAGGGTGTGGGGCCACTGCTATTATACAGTGTGTTCTTGCAGCCATTTGCACTGAGGGTGAACCAAACCCCTCCCTGTGTTATTTTCTTGAAGGAACACTATCAAACCAAGTGTTCTAAAATGACAATGTACAAATAATGTCTAAGTAGCTGTGCAAAAATGTTCCTACTTTTCATGTTAAATATCAGACGCAAAAGCTTTAATTTATTGTGTGCAGATTTTAGTTCAGTTGGAATGTTTCATTTGCAAAGGTTTGCTTAAATATTACACTGGTTTTTTTGCATGTTAGACTGCATATTAAAAGGGTTGTCAGGTTTCAAATATAATTACAAACAAGTTAAATTTTCTCTGCTCTCTGTGCTGAGTACAGACAGCTAATTCAGAGAGACAGGCAGCTGCTGAGAGCTTTCTCTCTCACACAGGGTTAACAGATGCAGTGTGAGGGAATCCCCCTCCCTTTATGAATAAGTAGTCCCGTCAGATTTTGCCTCAGATGCCGTCAGTAAGTGCGAATCAAATTTGAGAACAGTAAACAAAGAGGTAAGCATTTCAAAGTATACAGCAGCACTTAACAGCACTTCCCAAACTATTCCTATCTCATTTGAAAAAAATATGTTAATTGATAGTGTTCCTTTAACTACAGGGTCTAGGGGGGGGGGGGGGGTGGAGGGATCAGCAAAGAACCCCTCAGTGCACTGCCTCTGACAAACCCCCAAACCCATCATTATTATGTGAGGGTAGGCTTTTTCTATGTACATATGGATGTAAATTATTAAATGAAAGTTATATTTTAGCTTACACGGCTGTTTTTAGGTACAGACAGGGTTAAGTCGAAAATCCACCCGTAATTACGCAGAATCGTAACGACGCTCCAACTCGAAACATACTTACAACTCTAAACATAATTATGTAAAAACTTACAGCGAAGTTACTCAAAGTCGACATTGGCCACAAGCATCACTAGTGTAAGGGGCTGAAAGGGATCAAAAAGCCTCCTTACTAAAATGCGATGCAAAACAGAAGTTTTACCTTCTTAGAACAGAAGACATTCCCTCTAGTATTTTACCAGAGCACATTCTTTAAGCTTTAAAGTGAAATGAGTTGTTTTTGTTGTGAGGCTTGATTTGAAGAAGCAGTATTTGTCCGTTAGGATTATGAATCGCATTAACATCTGTTTAACTTTGACTCGCACATCATATGCATCTGATCTTTCTGAAGCTTAAAAAACAAAAAACCCACACCGTCAAGGTCAATGCTGCGCAGCAGTTGCTTCAGGTGTCCAGATCTCGCTGATGCCACATAACTGTAGCACACACATCACCTTATAATGAGGGCTTGTTTGATGCCACGCTTGACATGTACAGCACTGCCTCTGTGAAAAGGTGAAAATAGCTTGTGAATTTCTGATTTTGAATTTGCTTATGAAATAAAATATCTTCTATGAATGGAAAGAATGAATGTCTGCAGTATTAAAGAGAACCTGATGTGGATTATTAAAATCTTAATAGGACCCAGAGGCATGTCAAGTGCATGACATGCCTCTGTGTCGTTATTAGCAATGATCAATGAGATGCAAATTGTTCCGCAATTATGCACATTTTTATGCACATGTATGCAGTTTGAAAATGGACCAATCAATTTAAACCCAGGTGTAATTTGACTGGTCCATTTTCAAGCTGCATATATTTGCATAAAAATTTGCATAAATTGGCATCAACTCAGAAAAATGTGCATCTGTGATTATCCCTAATCGTTATATCGCTGCTGCCAGCCCCCACTGCGCTCTGCTGTCCCCCTAAAAATATTGCCAGGGTAGCGATAATCTGCTTGTCGCTAGCCCACTTTGTTTACATGAGGCTTGTTAATTAGCCTCCTCCGCATTGCCGCCTCTATACAAACTCCCCCCGCCGCTCCCCGCCTCTGCTAGCTTCCTCCAATTGGAAGCCAAGACGCAACCTAGGAGTACTTCCTGGGTTGCGGTTTGGCTTACGATTGGAGGAAGCTAGCAGAGGCGGGGAGCGGCGGGGGAGCATGTATAGAGGCGGCAATGCAGAGGAGGCTAATTGACAAGCCTCATGTAAACAAAGCGGGCTAGCGACAGGCAGATTGACGCTAGCCTGGTGATCTTTTTAAGGGGAACAGCAGAGCGCAGGGGAGGCTGGCAGCGGCGATATAACGACACAGAGGCATCTCATTATGCACATGACATGCATCTGGGTCCTATTAAGATTTTAATAATCCACATCGCGTTCTCTTTAAAGAGGAACTGTAACCAAGGATTTAACTTTATTCCAGTCAGTAGCCTATATCGCCTTTCCCACGAAAGATATTTACCTTTTCTCAAATGGATCATCAGGGGGCTCTGTATAGCTGATATTGTGGTGAAACCCCTCCCACAGGCTAATGTCAGCACTTAGTTGTACTGACATCACACTGTGGGAGCCTTGTTGCATTGTGGGAAATCACAGCGGTTTCCAACTGCCAATAAAGCAGTGTCTCCTTCCACAGACATCACCTGCCAGCAGTTAAGATGTTGCCATGTGATACATTTCAGAATTTAAATCAGGGAGAGGAAAGCTTTTACAATGGGCAAACACTGACTAAATCATTTATAAATAATTATTGTAAAATTTTCATTACGTTATTTTCACTGCAGTTCCTGTTTAAATAAGTCTTATGGGGTATCAATAAGGCTCCAGCAGGGTTCCCAGTGGCTCGATGTAATTAAGCCCTTAAGCAGGCACACCACTTGCAATTAATTAATGGTGCTTGAAGATTGATTAATAGTGTAGATCTAGGAACAGAGCGAGCACTTACGGCAGTAGGGTGCTTACATACAAAATGTTACAGTGGAATTATCTCTGAAGGTGGCTGACATGTTTAACATACAAGGGAAGGTGCACTGAATTTAGAAATTCTTTCATTCTTTTTCAGAAAGAGGACAGGAGCGCTAACAGTTACTTCCTTCACAGTTAGTTCACATTAACCGGTTCATTGATAGTGAGCTGACCTATACTAGCTAGCCTAGTGCTAGTTAAAGGTTTTGCAGCCATGCAATATGTTACTTTAATGCTGGGGACTCAAAAGCTGCATAACCTCCTGAGCGGCGCAACGCTCAGGAGGTTAAAAAGGTTGCAGCATAAAGCACAATGTTATTAGCGGCCTTTGCGGTGCCCACAGTAGAGTATAATAAGAGTGCACAATATTTTTTAACTGCTATAGGAAGTCTCAATATGAAAGTCATATAGTGGAAGTCGCAATACAAAATACATCAGGAAATACATATAGCGGTAACAGGAAGTCTCTGGGTGCCCACATTTCCCTGTAATGCCTCTAATGGCGGCTTTGTAGTGGGTGGGGTTGCTGTCTTTAAGTGTTAGGCACCACTGGATGGGGGAGGAATAAGGTTTAGGCCCCAAGGGAGGGTTAAGCGCCACTGGGGACGGGGAGTTAAGGATAAGGCATCGGTAGAGGGAGGATTAAGGGTTAGGCATTGGTAGAGGGAGTGGTAATGCCTATGCATTGCTAGAGGGAAGGTCCTGTGTGAGAGAAGGGTTAAGTTATAGGAACTCTGAGAAAGAAGTAATTCAGGGTCCAGCAATCATCAGAAGCAATAATTACCCATGCATGGGCCAGGAACTATAGCATTGTTGCTATAGTGGCGCTCAACTCAGGAGCTATGCAGCCAGCGCATTCTGGCCAAAACCATCTGCTTTGGTTGAGAGTACATACAGTATATGACTCTTTATACCATGCTGTCAATACATATGTGACATCTTTAGACCATGTTGTCGGTACACATATGCAAACTGTTGTAATTCCTACATCATTCACCTGATTTGGATGTAAATACCCTCAAATCAAAGCCGACAGTCTGAAGTTAAAACACATCGTATTTGTTTCATTTCAAATCCATTGTGGCTGTGTATAGAGCCAAAAATGTTAGAATTCTGTCGATGTCCCAATATTTATGGACCTGACTGTATATAACAGAGGAGCCATAAGGCCAGGAACAGTGCATGCGCAGTGACCAGCAACCCAGCTGGATTGCAGACTGCGCGGGAGCACAACGGATCGGACGGGAGGGCAGACTACAAGGGGCTAGAAGAAGCCCCAGGTAAGGAAAATCCTTTTTATCTGTTCATCTTAGGTGAACTCTAAAACCAGGTCCTTATCGTTTCCTTTTTTTTTTACTTTATCAGAGTCACACTGGGCTTGTGAGTCTACAAGCTGAGTTTCTAGGACACCTAAATTTCAGCTTTAATGTTTGTCCTCACCTGTTCTCTACATTTTCTTCACCAAAGTGCTGCTGCCTCCTCAATGCTCCTATATCTACCCTATTCTCCCAGTAATGATCCTGAGAAGCAAGAGCCCTTCTACAAGGCAAGTGGCACAATTATTACAATCAGCAGCTGGGTTGCCACACAAAGGTGTCGTCAGATCAGCGGTGCATGAGTTTTAATTGGCTGGGACAGGAGAAAAGTGTTTCTTTTCCAAGCAGCAGACGCACATTAAAATATATTCTGTTCATGTTTTGAAGTATGAATAGTAATTACTGTGGAAGCGGCAAAGCCTTTAAAATGTTGTATGGCGTTTAATTGCATAAGAGAACACCTTTTACAGGGCTGGGAGGTGGCTATTATTTAAGGCTAACCAACCCCCGTCTTTGTGGGTTTTGTCCACGGAGAAGCTTTTAGTCAGTTGTTTCTCAGTTTTGTACATTATGGGCTTGATTCACTAACAGGCACTAAGCCGGTTAGTGAGCCCTATTACTTAGTGGGCACAAACCACGGCACTAAGTGGTTTGCACCCACACATCTCTCTCAGTCCTGCTCACTGCGTGCGCAAAGCCGGTGCACCTGTATTAATACGCGGTGCAACAATATTGTCGCACCTGCTGCTTTCTAAACTAAAGCAGCGGGTGCGACATTATCGTGGCACCTCGCACTATTACCGGCGCACAGCCCTGTGCGCGCACTGAGCAGGACTGTGCGTGAAATAGCTCTGTGTGGCCATTAGTGCGCGCAGAGCTACTTAACCACTTGATGACCCCACCCTTTACCCCCCCCCCTTAAGGACCAGCGCTGTTTTTAGTGAGCTGTGCTGGGTGGGCTCTGCAGCCCCCAGCACAGATCAGGGTGCAGGCAGAGCGACCAGATCGCCCCACTTTTCTCCCCCCTATGGGGATGATGTGCAGGGGGGGTCTGATCGCTCCTGCCTGCCTGAGGTTTGCGGGGGGGGGGGGGCACCTCAAAGCCCCCCTCCTCAGCAAAATTCCCCCCTCCCTCTCCTACCTGTCATCCCCGGTGATCCGGGCTGCACAGGACGCTATCCGTCCTGTGCAGCCAGTGACAGGACGTCCCCTGTCACATGGCGGCGATCCCCGGCCGCTGATTGGCCGGGGATCGCCGATCTGCCTTACGGCGCTGCTGCGCAGCAGCGCCGTAGAATGTAAACAAAGGAGACATATGTCTCCTATGTTTACATTTAGTCTGTGAGCCGCAATCAGCGGCTAGCAGGCTATTCACAAAGTGAGGAGGGAGGCAAGGTGTAGCCAGCACTGCGCTTCAAATGGTAGTTTATTGAGACTTGGAAATACACTTACAGTTTGTTCAAGTTGGTTCAGGTAGGATGCGATGCGGATGTGGTGGGCGCCAGGTCTAGATCCCCCTGCGCAGGGGGATCTAGACCTGGCGCCCACCACATCCGCATCGCATCCTACCTGAACCAACTTGAACAAACTGTAAGTGTATTTCCAAGTCTCAATAAACTACCATTTGAAGCGCAGTGCTGGCTACACCTTGCCTCCCTCCTCATATTGTATTGCTGTTTTCTACTCAGCCCGTGCACGCCCCTCAAAGAGACGCACATACTCTATTGGTTCATTAGGTCTAAGTCCCATCTCCTACTGCTGTTAAGAGAGTGCTGGAGTTCTTTCTTGATCCACCGGCTATTCACAAAGACCCGCTCCGTGATCTGACAGGAAACGTCCGCTCGCGCGAGCGGCCTTTCCTGATTAATTAGGGAGGCACCTGGCGACGCAGATCTGCGTCGCTGGTCCTCCAGCTACCACTTTGCCGCCGCACGGTATGAGTGTGCGGTCGGCAAGTGGTTAAGGGGTATTAAGAGGCTTTCACAGCGGCGCTAACACTTAGCGCCGCTTTGTGAATCAAGCCCTATGCCAGCAAAGAGCGTCAACTATGTGAAAAACACTTTCATCTGTAACAACTCATTTTTTTTTAGTTTACTGCAATCAGGGCACTAACAGGTAACTTGTGATTGGTAGTTGTGGACCATGCTCACCTCTTTGCAACGCAAGAAGAAGGAAAGGAAACCCAATACACTGAAAGCAAACCAGAAGCAAGGAAGGAATTAAAAAATAGATACTTACCTAGTTAGTGGGAAGCATCTGGATATTCCAGAGACGTCCCCAATCCTCTGTGAACCTACTGTTCCGGTGGTGAGCCCTCTAAGCTTTTTTGAGAAGAAATAGTCAAATATGCAATCGCGGCTGCACTCCCATCCATGTACAAGTGCATCCATACTGTGCATGCATGAGTGTGGTTGGCATATTCGGAAGCCCATAGGTATGTACATGGCTTTATATGCCATGCAAAAGTTGCTTCTTTGTCAATTTGCAAACAGACTTGACTGCTCCCATGAAAAAGAAGAGAGTCCTGGGCTCAAGAAGGATCTAGGAAACCCCTGGACCATTGAGACTAACTCTTAAACTTTTTTTTTTTTTGCCTGTCTTTTTTTTTTTAGCTGCAGTAACAAGCTTATCTCAGGCTCAGCATGCAAATAAAAAAAAAGTCTTCCCATTTTGGATAAGATAAGGAGACTATGACCAGAAGGTAATTGAATCCCCACTCTCTTTACACAGTAAACGTAGTGTTTACAAAGTATAGTTTACACAGTATTGTAAGTGCATTGTCTAGATTATGGTTTGGTGTGAGAGGGACAGTAAACTGTGGCAGTATGAAGGGAAAATGTGATGTCACTTTTGGCATCAAAGAGAAATAGTGAAAATAAAAACCAGCAGAAATACGTTTTTCTTTTTTATTTATATCACATTTCTCCTAAATGTGACGGTGAACACGCAAATCAACAGGATAGGCAGGCTAAATAAGTCATTTTTTATTGGATTTTTAAAAAATCTTTTTAATTTAATATGGAGTTTAAGTCTCTTTTTAATAAGCCCATTTATAAACTTGATATACCGTAATTACCAAAGCAAACCACAGTAAAAACATACACTGAAATGACCATAATCACATAGCTAGTCCTAGACGGATGATTTATTCAAAAAGATATTAAATGAAGTTTAATGATATACAAATAGTGTTGACTTCCACTATCCAATAATATGAGGGGAAGAAGGAGTTCCCTGCACATGGCAGGATGCTTGAAGAGTACATAGGCTGACACCATAGCTAGGGGCGTAACAATAGCAGGGCTCGCGGTGGGGCTGTGTGGGCCTGCTCCTTGTACCTCTTCCTACCCGCATGTAGAGTAGGGATGCTCGGAAAATTCCGCGGAATTATGAATTCCGTGATTCCAGCCGGAGTTAGGTTAATTCCGATTCCGGTAGTCAAAACGGAATTCCTATACCTCTCAAACGGAATTCCGCGGAAATTTTATAATCCCTCCTCCTCCCCCCATCCATCCACTTATATCATGCAGTAGGGAATTGCAGATTTTCAAAACAGCTTATATACCGTAGCTGGGATTTGAACCCAGGATGCATTGTGTAGTAGGTATCTGTCTTAACCTCTAGACCATGACCCACACTACATGCTAAAGCTGGCCTAGCATAAACCATACTTCCATTATGATCAATTAGATAGAAAAAGTTGCATGATTAAGGATTTGTACTTTTTGAAAAGCATGCTTATACAGTGGTGTGAAAAACTATTTGCCCCCTTCCTGATTTCTTATTCTTTTGCATGTTTGTCACACTTAAATGTTTCTGCTCATCAAAAAACGTTAACTATTAGTCAAAGATAACATAATTGAACACAAAATGCAGTTTTAAATGATGGTTTTTATTATTTAGTGAGAAAAATAACTCAAAACCTACATGGCCCTGTGTGAAAAAAAAATTGCCCCCTGAACCTAATAACTGGTTGGGCCACCCTTAGCAGCAATAACTGCAATCAAGCGTTTGCGAAAACTTGCAATGAGTCTTTTACAGCGCTCTGGAGGAATTTTGGCCCACTCATCTTTGCAGAATTGTTGTAATTCAGCTTTATTTGAGGGTTTTTTAGCATGAACCGCCTTTTTAAGGTCATGCCACAACATCTCAATAGGATTCAGGTCAGAACTTTGACTAGGCCACTCCAAAGTCTTCATTTTGTTTTTCTTCAGCCAATCAGAGGTGGATTTGCTGGTGTGTTTTGGGTCATTGTCCTGCTGCAGCACCCAAGATCACTTCAGCTTGAGTTCACGAACAGATGGCCGGACATTCTCCTTCAGGATTTTTTGGTATACAATAGAATTCATGGTTCCATCTATCACAGCAAGCCTTCCAGGTCCTGAAGCAGCAAAACAACCCCAGACCATCACACTACCACCACCATATTTTACTGTTGGTATGATGTTCTTTTGCTGAAATGCTGTGTTACTTCTACGCCAAATGTAACGGGACACGCACCTTCCAAAAAGTTCAACTTTTGTCTCGTCGGTCCACAAGGTATTTTCCCAAAAGTCTTGCCAATCATTGAGATTTTTTTTTAGCAAAATTGAGACGAGCCTTAATGTTCTTTTTGCTTAAAAGTGGTTTGCGCCTTGGATATCTGCCATGCAGACCGTTTTTGCCCAGTCTCTTTCTTATAGTGGAGTCGTGAACAAGGACCTTAATTGAGGCAAGTGAGGCCTGCAGTTCTTTAGATGTTGTCCTGGGGTCTTTTGTGGCCTCTCGGATGAGTTTTCTCTGCACTCTTGGGGTCATTTTGGTCGGCCAGCCACTCCTGGGAAGGTTCATCACTGTTCCATGCTTTTGACATTTGTGGATAATGGCTCTCACTGTGGTTCGCTGGAGTCCCAAAGCTTTATAAATTGCTTTATAACCTTTACCAGACTGATAGATCTCAATTACAGTACTTTGTTCTCATTTGTTCCTGAATTTCTTTGGATCTTGGCATGATGTCTAGCTTTTGAGGTGCTTTCGGTCTACTTCTCTGTGTCAGATAGCTCCTTTTTAAGTGATTTCTTGATTTAAACAGGTGTGGCAGTAATCAGGCCTGGGGGTGACTACAGAAATTGAACTCTGGTGTGATAAACCACAGTTAAGTTATTTTTTAACAAGGGGGGCAATCACTTTTTCACACAGGGCCATGTAGATTTGGAGGTTTTTTTTTCTCACTAAATAATAAAAACCATCATTTAAAACTGCATTTTGTGTTCAATTATGTTATCTTTGACTAATAGTTAACGGTTTTTGATGAGCAGAAACATTTAAGTGTGACAAACATGCAAAAGAATAAGAAATCAGGAAGGGGGCAAATAGTTTTTCACACCACTGTATACCATAGCTGGGATTTGAACCCAGGACGCAGTGTGTAGTAGGTATCTGTCTTAACCTCTAGACCATGACCCACACTACATGCTAAAGCTGGCCTAGCATAAACCATACTACCATTATGATCAATTTGATAGAAAAAGTAGCATGATTAAGGATTTGTACTTTTTGAAAAGCATGCTTATATACCATAGCTGGGATTTGAACCCAGGATGCAGTGTGTAGTAGATATCTGTCTTAACCTCTAGACCATGACCCACACTACATGCTAAAGCTGGCCTAGCATAAACCATACTTCCATTATGATCAATTAGATAGAAAAAGTTGCATGATTAAGGATTTGTACTTTTTGAAAAGCATGCTTATATACCATAGCTGGGATTTGAACCCAGGACGCAGTGTGTAGTAGGTATCTGTCTTACCTTGTAGACCATGAACCACACTGCATGGTAGTAAGTATCTGTCTTACCCACTAGACCATCAACCACATTCAGGGCCAGGCTTTAGCATGTAGTGTGGTCAGAGGTGGGACAAGGTCCTTCAGCACCCAAGGCTGAGACAGCAAAGTGCGCCCCCCCATCCCTCCCACCCCAGCTGTCACACACTGATTGCTATTACACTAAGAGGTACCTCACGGCCCCCTACCCCCCCCCCCCCCCCCCCAACACCTTAATCTCTACTTATCTGGCTTGCAGTCGCTGCCATGTATCACCTTTTCTTATTTCTTTCTGCTTCAAACACAATTGGGAATGACAGCTGAATGAATTGTGCACCCCCTCCTACACTGCGCCCTGAGGCTGCAGCCTCTCCAGCCTCTGCCTCAGCCTGGCCCTGAGTGTGGTTGATGGTCTAGTGGGTAAGATAGATACCTACTACACACTGTGTCCTGGGTTCAAATCCCAGCTATGGTATATAAGCATGCTTTTCAAAAAGTACAAATCCTTAATCATGCTACTTTTTCTATCGAATTGATCATAATGGAAGTATGGTTTATGCTAGGCCAGCTTTAGCATGTAGTGTGGGTCATGGTCTAGAGGTTAAGACAGATACCTACTATACACTGCATCCTGGGTTCAAATCCCAGCTATGGTATATAAGCTGTTTTGAAAATCTGCAATTCCCTACTGCATGATATAAGATGATGGAGGGAGGGAGGAGGAGGAGGAATGCACGGAAGGTATGTATCTGCCCGCCGCTGCCCACACTGTAACTTAAGCTGGAGGGGAGCGCAGAGGGGAGAGCCCCCCCGAGGTGAGGGGGGGAGGCTTCCCCTCTCCCCGCGGACTGTGGCCAAGGCTTTCCCCTCATGCTGCCACCCCTCCAGCCCCCACAAAACGGCCCCGAGCGGGCCCCAGTGGGGGCCCGGGCCCCCCGTGGGATCAGGGGCTGCAGGCCCTATTGTTACGCCAGTGTGCACTTGTGTGGGGAGGGGATGAAGGGCCTATGGACTCGGGGGACCCCATGCTTTGATTTTCGCACTTCCCATACATTCTAGTTACGCCCCTGACAGCCCACCTATAGTAAATCTCCCTGTTAAACATTTCTGTATTTGTGTATTCATTATTCATAAATCAATCCAGTCTGCATGCAGCCCTTCCTCCACAGCACAAGCAAATTCTCAAGAATCCGTGTAGGATGTCACTTTGTGAAATGAACAAAACAGCCTTTATAAGCTGAAAATAAACCAAGGACTTACTTGACTTTCAGGCTGGCCAGCATTGCTTTGTCAATCCTGTAAGAATAAAATCAATAGAGCAATTAATTACTAAGCTTTTACTTACTATTCACAGAGCACGAGTGACCTAAAATTGACTTTCTACTTCGAAGCAGTTATTGTAGCGAAAACCTCTGCTATATTGATCATCTATTCAAATAGCTTGAAACAACTTTATCAGCAGGCAGACATTTGCTAACACTAGACTGGAAGGAAATCATTTCTAAGCTTTTTTTGTTCCAGGGAAGCTGAAATGGTTTATTCCAGTACTCAGTATTAAAGTGACACTGCAGTGAAAAAAACTATTATGATACAATGAATTGTATGTGTAGTTCGGATAATTACTAGAACATTAGTAGCAAAGAAAAGTGTCTCATATTTTTATTTTCAGCTATATAGGTTTTTTTTTATAACATTGCATCATTCTCTAATATTTGCAGTTTACACACTACTCTGCATTCTAAATGTTTTTACAGAGCAGGCTAGTGAACTTTTGAACTGTCCTCTGCAGAAAAAAAAATACAGTGACAGACACTTGAGATAATAAGCTTCAGAAGACAGAGCTCTCTGTGACTTCGAACGTTGTGGAGCTCAGTGGCTCTTTTGCATAGATAACAAATGGAGTTTCTTAACTCTTCCTGTACTGGAAACAATATTAGACTCCTGTCTCTGCTCCTAATGTTTTATTTCTAAGCTGTACTACACATACAAATCATTATTGCGCAAGTTAATTTTCACTTCTGATTGCCTTTAAACGATTGAACACATACACATTCAAATACAGATGATCCAAGTACCTGAAATATTTCTTTACATTAGCTTCGTACAGTGGAAGCAGATAGATGTATATATGTTATAATCTGTCAGATTTTCACTGCCTACTGTAAGCGCCAGCAACGCAAGAGAAATGTAATTTATAGTGCATTTTAATGTGGGAGAAATGCACTCCTTATACATATGTATTTTATTTGTTCTAATTTTTCATGATAGTGGACTTTTAAAGTGGATCCGAGATAAACTTTTACTCATTGCATAATTGTGTTCTTTTCATATACGGTAGTATATAGCGCATTCTTCAAGCTAAATACTTTTTTTTTCTTCTTAATACTCGAATTCCCTTTAAACTAAACAAGCCTCGGCCATAGCTTTTTCACAGTGCCTTGGCACTGTAGCAATGGCCTATGGGAGCTCAGTCTGGGCAGGAGGAGGTTACTAGCCAGAGGTTTCAGAGGCAAGAGGGGAGGAGGGAGGAGGAGAGGGGACTGAATTTACCCACTGGCAAGCTGATAGCATCTCCAGCCCTCAGCCTGTAACAATGTGAAACAGAACATGGCTGCCCTCATTCACAGGATAAGGATTTGAAGCTGTTTGCAGCTAGATATATGCTATGTAAACTATCTAAAAACTTTAGATAAGATATATAGACAAGGTACTTGTTATAGTTAGTTTTTCATCTTGGAACCACTTTAAAGGGACCATGATCAGAAGTCGTGGGTAGGCATATAAGCATACTCACAACTATCTAGTAAAGAGCAGTGGCGTAGCTAAGGAGCTGTGGGCCCTGATGCAAGTTTTACAATGGGGCCCCCCAAGCACTCTATACATAACAATTGATACAGAAAATCAAAATCTGCCAATGTCAACTACAGTGTCAGAGGTGCAAGAAGGGGATGGGGAACAGCTTGTTAATGATCAGTACTATTCAAAGTATCTATAGAAGTGATTATTATGAGCACAGGACCAATAGAGAGCGAATACTGTAGTTGAGGAAGGGCTCTTCAGGGCCCCTCTGGCCCAAGGGCCCCGATGCGGTCGCTACCTCTGCACCCCCTATTGCTACGCCCCTGGTAAAGAGGGGACACTCACTAGCCCCTTCAGTAAGTGCGGCTTCTCCCCGGGCGGCCGCTATAAATTACATGGCAACAAGCGACACTGAAGCAAAGACGCGCTGTGCCCCGTAACAGGAAACCAGCGGGTCCTCTCTGCGCATGCGCAGGCTTCCTGGCTTCTTCCTCCCCTCCGTGCGTGAACCGCATAGATGCACAGCAGAGGGAGGGGGAAGAAGCCAGAAAGCCTGCGCATACGCAGAGAAGACGAGCATGCGCAGGCTTGACGAAGATCAGCAGATGGAGGGGCCCCCAAAGCCTCTGGGCCCCCCTGCGATGGCAAGGGTCGAAGGGGTGATTGCTACGCCCATGATGTGTAGCATTTAGGGTGGCTGAAGTTAGCAGTTAAGGGGCCCATACACTGGTCGATTTCAGCAATTGAATGTTCGGAAATCGATACTATCAAATCTATCAATTGATTTGCGGCCAATTTCGATCGATTTGAGCTAGGATGGAAAATCTAGGCCTATAGAGTTGCATTGGCTCTAATGGTCCAATAATGTATTTAGATCAATTTCCAATAGATTTAATTCTGAAATCTTTTGGAAATCTGTTCCTTGTGTGTGGAACACATCAGATAGATTCCTGTCAGATTTGACTTGACAGGTATCTGACAGAAATCTATCTAATGGTTGAATCTGCTGCAAATCTATAAGTGTATGGCCACCTTTAGACTTGGTTCACACATAAATCTGCACATTTCTTGGCCGGGCCAGTACTGTCCTATCAGATTTTTACCACTTTTACCTGACTGGACCAGTGTAACGATCATTGTAACACAGAGAGGGTCTGATTACCGGTGATCTGCAGTATCACCGAGAATGCAGAATATACCCGATTGATGATCTGCAGTATCACCGATAATCAGATATATATTCTAACCTCTGGACACCTGAGGGATAAGAGTGTTTTGGTGTAACAGTAATACTTTGAGTATTGCACCTTAGGAGAAGGTACAGAAGCAGTAAGGAGTACTGCACAGAAGTAAGTTCCTTCCGTATTCCTAGACTCTCCCGGGGGAGGAGCTAGGCTGAGGATAGGAAGGACAGAACGTGAGTGACACCAGAGAGAGGGTGTCACCAACAAGTCTGGGAACTGCCTCAAACAGTAAGGCCAGTTCTCGAGGTCGGGGAATCCAGGTCGTTAACACACTGACAGATACGGTACAGATTCAGGAGACAGATACGGAATCCAATAAACAGGCAGGGTTTGGCAACAGAGTATCAGAATAGCGGGGTACAGAATCAAGAGGCAAATACAGAGTCCAGGAACGAGCAGAGTTTGGCAACAGGATATCAGAGATAGCAAGGTACAGAATCAGAGTTCAACAGGATAGTCAGGCAGGCAGAAGGTCATAACAAATAATACAGTTCAATATTCCTAAACGCTAAGGTGTGAGGTCCGTGATCGTCAACACCTTTGGAAACTATGCTAGAACACAGATACAGACAAGGCCTGAGTGCTACCACGTAGTGATCGCAACGCCAGACACCAGAGGAATGACCAGCACCCAGTATATATACACCATTGCTCTCCAGCACCTCCCTTAAGTGCTGGACCAATGAAAGTTGCTGCAATTGTCAGCTGACCGGCCTGGTCAGCTGACCCTCCTCTGGCTGCTATAAAGGCCCTGCCTCTCTGCGCGCGCACGCGTCCTCCTAAACCAGTTTGGACTATCAGTCCCAGCCACACCAGTCATGTGTTGTAATGTTGTTGCTGTATGAGATGCGGAATCCGCCGCCACGCTGTCTGAGCGTGCGGCGTTTCCTCCGCATCCCGCCCCACTGATAGAAGCAGGCCTATGCGTACAAACCGCCGCGTCAGACGCGGCGGTTTCTCCGCGTTCTGCTATGCCAGACGCGGAAACAGCCGCCTCATCCTGCGTCCATGTGGCGGCTTTTCCGCGTTTCTTCACAACCAGAAATGTACACCTTATATGTGTGATTGCAGCCATAGAAACACATACAAAACACATACAAAACACATACAAACCTGACAGGAGAGGACTGGACCGCAAATGTACACCTTTTACGTGTGAACACCGCTATAGAAACAGATACAAAACTGACATGACAGGACTGGACACCTGCAGGGGCAATCCTATCATCGCTTTATAAATAGGCCTCTCAGCATTCTGACTAGCAATTTTTTACAGAAGATTGCCTCTGGACAGATACTCTATCATCATTTTATTACTTTCTCTTCCCCAACTTTGCAACAGGTTTGCTTTAATCATTTAGCTATTACAAATATGTCCAAAACAGGCAGTTTTAAGGTGCAGGAGGGTAGCTATTTAATTAATGCATGTGATCACAACACATTATTGATAAAATAACTGCTTATGAGTTGAGCTGCTTATGATGCTGAGGTGTGGGATTTCGGTGAGAGCGCTTAATTGGATGTAAACAAAATCTAATTATCTTTTGTGGGTCAAAGTGCTGGGAAGCTCTTGCCAAAAAAAAAAAAAAAAAGAGAGCGAGATATAAAACTACACAACAGAAACAATAATTAGGGTGATTAAGCAAATGAGGATACTCTGTAAAACTGATGCTTAAAGGAAAGATGCAAGGTGAATAAAAAACAAAAATCTACCAAAAAACAAAATAGATTTGTAGAAACTGAATTGCATGATGTTATATTGTCAATATGAACCAAAATATTTGAGAAATGCCATGAACAATTAAGGTTATTAGAAATGCAGCAAACATTACCCCACAAATGAAATGCAGCAATCATTACTCCACACAAGAAATGCAGCAAACATTACACCACATAAGTAATGCAGAAATACAGCATACATTAACCCCCTTATGAAATGCAGCAAACAATATGTCACATAAGAAATGCAGCAAACATTACACACCATATGAAAAGCAGAAAACATTACACTCCACATGGAATGCAGACATCACTCCACATATGAAATACCTTAAACACACACACACACACACACACACACACACACACACACACACACACACACACACACACACACACACACACACACACAACACACATACACTCACTCTGCAGTGCCTCTTCCCATCTAATACAGTCTTTGTCCCATCAACATCAAGCAGGGACCAGGGAAATGGAGCTACCTCAACCTGGCCTAATTCTAATCCTAAAGGGGGCACCAGGAAGCTTACAGAGAGCCATGGCAACAGACCCTGGCACCAGGTGAGCACAGGCAGACTGTGCCGTTGGCTGGGCTAGAAAACTGTGCTGGTGTCATGGCAACACACATGGGCATGGCCTGAGATACGGGGCACCATGATGTGCACTCCATGCCCTGACATCCAGAGCTCAGTGCCAGGGGATTTGGGCCTCGAGAATCGGATCCTGGACCCAAATGACGAGCCTAGCAGCAGCTGCAGAACAAGCACAATCTCATGTCCCAGTGCAGAGGATGGAATGGCTCACTTGATGGTGGAGTTTGTGAAAAGTACTTTTTAGTGAAAAAAGTTTATGTTGTCCCAGTGCATCCTTTCTTTCTACACACAAGGCAGAGGTCTGTTTCTTATATTGCAATAGTGGTGTTGAAGTGGAACAGGCAATAAGGGCATGATTAAATTACTAGGTGAATCATGTACAGAAGAAGAGCTATGCAACCATAAATAGTAATACTCAATACATTGAAAAAAAAGGTGGCAATGGTGTATTCACGTAAATAGTATTCATGCAATAATAATATTGCACCAAAATTACAAACACATATTTGCAGTATATATATTCTGAAAAATTGCATTAAAATGCAATCCAACAAATGAAGACTTGAATCTGATAAATCAGAGTAACAGATTGCCCAACAGGCTCGTGGTGAACCAGAACTTCTAGGTGCGAGCAAGGGGCTAAAAAGGACCAAAAAAAACGTTGTATCCGATAAATCACAAACCGCAAAATCACACATGCAAAAAAAATTTTTTTTTTTAAAAGCTGGAAATCGCAGTTATAACTGTGAAGGCAGGCTAACATATTTATTTCTGACTCTGCACTAGAGGGTGCAGATGTAGGCAGGCTGTTTATCCATTATAGTGCATGGAGGAAACCTGTATAGTTTCACCTCTCACTCTGTAGCTTTTGGCCAGTTAGTAAGTGCATACATTTAGGCTAGTGACACACCAGGACATTGCGTTTAGGGGACGTTATAGGGCACATAACGTGCCCCTAACGCAACGCCTGGTGCTCTCTGGTGTGGACGTCGGAGTGAGCCGCGTTGTGCAGCTCACTCTGGCGTCCGTGATGCTGTGATGCGTACTCTTGGACGCATGCGGCATCACGTGGTCCCGCCCGGCCAATCGCCGCACAGAGCGGCCGCTCCAGGAAATAAACACTACATGTCACTGAGTGCAGTGAATATTAATTAGCCATGTGCCCGGCCGCTCTCCCCTCCTCCCCAACATGACTGAGCATGTGCAAACAGTCTAACGCGGCTTAGCCGCCTAGAACGCACAGCATGCAGCACTTTGCTGCGTTACAATGTAACGCAACGTGGGCAGTGTGAACAGCCCACTTGTGCTACATTGCTGTGCGTTGGGGGAGCGTTACAGGCTGCACTAACGTGCGCCTGTAACGTCCCTGTGTGCAAGAAGCCTTAAGTCTGAACAATTTGTAACACTTTATGTAAATTCTTAGTGGTCCATTTTTCTGCTGTCAAGTAAATAGAGTGTGCAATATCAGGCAGCTTTTGCAGGCTCCCAGGTGCTAAAGCAGTTATGACATTCTTTAATCATTTTCTTTCCCGTCTTTCTTTCATTAAAAATAATATCCAGGGACTGCTCAGTGGACTACATGACAAGCCCATACGGAAGTCTAGCTGCTCAGCTCTGCCTGGCTGTGGAGATTGCATGGGCTCTTGCTGTTTCCTATGTATGCAGCCCACTGATAGGCAGTGGTATTTGAGGGAACCCTGTCAGCAGGACCTGCTGTGATGACAGCATCATTTACAGACTTTAATACCAGAGACAGCTTCCAATTTCATCAACGCACGTTTATGGACATTTTCTCATTTTAAAACGGTTTATCCTTCTAAATTTTTTGAAGATATTTCCTGGCAGATTACGTTTGTCTCTTTATCGGATTGAACAGAAGCATTTTCCTTTCTGTAGATATTGCAGTGTTTTCTGGTCACATGGGAACCCTATTGCACTTCAGCGTTAAAAGAAGAGATATTCCACCTTTTAAATCCTTTTAAAGCTATTAGGCCATATTTACTAAATATAGGTAAGGTTGCAATTTTACCATTACTTATGCCAATTACGGTGACTTAGACGTCACCATAGTAACACGAGCATTGCTAGGGTAACATGCACTATGCCAGGGCTTTTCAACCTTTTCACTAATTGTACCACTTTTATTGCCTGAAAATGTTCAAGTACCACCAGTGTGCCTGCACAGTAGATTGGATGTGATCAGGCTTGGCTGTTTCTGCTAGAGCCTGAACGGAGAGCAGCTACTGTGCAAGCGCACACACCGACGAGGAGAACTTTGGGGCTCCCAGCGCTGGATCCCCTCTACTGAGGAGGAAGGGGGAAACCTCTTTAGGATACAAAGGCCTCCCCTTCCCTGAGGTAAGTACCTCCCAGGGCACTTTTTTCTAACAGGTACACTTAAAGAAAAAGAGTCATTTGGGAGGGGAAAAGGAGGAATTGGTGGGGAAAAAGACTACAATTAGATTGCTAGCCCACATATTGTCAGTATTGGCAATCTAGAGGTAGATTGCCAAAACTGATTTTCAAAGTAATGCCCATGTTTTCCTATGGCACCTTTCACACAACGCGTTTTAACTGAAAGTTTTTTCCCAATGCACTGCTATGGGAAAAACACATACTAACGCGTACCAACACACACTAACACATACCGACTGATTAAGTGAAACGAGTGTGAAGTGTAAACGAGTTCCTCCCCCCCCCCCCCCCCCCCCCCCCCCGCTTAATTATAGGTAGCCTGGTCCCACCACCAGTGAGCTGAGAGCTAGGCAGTGACTCACCACAAAGTTCGGCTCCCCCTTGCTCTCTCTCTGCTGTGCTGCCCTGCGATATAGTTCACACCTCAGCTCATCGGTAAGCCAGCCGCACTAAAGAGACAGCCAGGTAAACTGTGCGCGGTGATGGCGTTTCTACTTCAAATACAGGAAGTGAGCAGTGATGTCACTTTCTGTATGTGCGCCATCACTGTGCCTCTCCCCCACTGATCTGAGGTCTGAAGTATGCTGCAGAGCTGCACAGCAAGGAGCGAGGGGGGGGGGGGGGGGCGAACTTTGTGGCGACAGGACAGGACCAGGACAAATGGCATGCGGGCAATAAAGTGGCAGGCAAACCTGGAGTGTACCACCTGGCCAACAGCAAAGTACCACCGGTGGTACGCGTACCACGGGTGCAAAGTTCTGGTCTAGAGAGATTAGCCCATATAATTAGGCTTATCAGAAAGTAAACAGCAAGTGTAAATTAGGGTTGTCAGGTGTGCCACCCTGTGCCATAGTTTGGGCTAATATGTAAACACAGGAGGTTAACCCTTTTGTGCTCCTAGGACACCAGAAAAACACTGCAGGGTTTTTCTAAGATTTCTGTAAGTTGTAACAAAGAAATGTTTATCTTTAAATTTATTATGCTGTTGCTTATCTCCTTAGAGCAGAGAGGAAGCTCTGAGTTTAGGTCCGCTTTATAAGCTGACAGAACCAACAGGTTTTGGACTAGTCCACCTCCTCACGATGGAGTTGGATGGACAGTTGGAAAATGGCATTTGAAAAATGGCAGCTGGAAAATGGCAGCTAGAAAAAGGCAGCTGGAAAATGGCAGCTGGAAAATGGCAGCTGGAAAATGGCAGCTGGAAAATGGCAGCTGGAAAATGGCAGCTGGAAAATGGCAGCTGGAATATGGCAGCTGGAATATGGCAGCTGGAAAATGACAGTTGGAAAATGACAGTTGGAAAATTACAGTTAAATTTCAACTGTTGTTTTTTAACTGCCATTTTCCAACTGCCATTTTCCAACTGTCAAATTTAAACTGCTGCATTCCAACTGTCGTTTTCCAACTGTCATTTTCCAACTGCCATTTTCCAACTGTCATTTTCCAACTGCCATTTTCCAACTGCCATTTTCCAACTGCCATTTTCCAACTGCCATTTTCCAACTGTCAAATTTTAACAGTTGCTTTCCAACTGTCGTTTTCCAACTGCCATTTTCCAACTGCCATTTTCCAACTGCCATTTTCCAACTGCCATTTTCCAACTGTCAAATTTTAACAGTTGCTTTCCAACTGTCGTTTTCCAACTGCCATTTTCCAACTGCCATTTTCCAACTGCCATTTTCCAACTGCCATTTTCCAACTGCCATTTTCCAACTGTCAAATTTCAACTGTCAAATTTCAACTGTCAAATTTCAACTGTCAAATTTCAACTGTCAAATTTCAACTGTCAAAACTGTTGTTTTTTAACTGCCGTTTTTTGACAGTTGAGAAATGACAGTTGAAAAATTACAGTTGGAAAACAGCAGCTGGAAAATGACAAATGGAAAATGGCAGTTGGAAAATGGCAGTTGGAAAATGGCAGCTCAACTGTCATTTTTCAGAAATCAAATTTCAACTGTTTAAAGAACCACTACAGTGAAAAAAAGCTGTCCTCTTCAGATGCTCTGTTCCCCGCCGCCGGTCTCGGTGTAATCACGCAAGTGATTATACTGCGGCTGCGAGGCAATGGCCGCGCGCGTGCTTGCTCCCACGCGCATAATCGGGAGCTTACTGCGCAGGCGTAGTACAAGAAAACATCGTACTGCACCTGCACAGTAAGCTCCCGATGAAGCGAGTGGGAGTTAGCATTATTTGTTTGTTTAGATTAATATTAAACCGGGACAGGTGGCAGGGAATGGAGCATAGTCGGAGGACAGCGCGCGACATTACAGCTGCAGAGGACCGATTAAAGCTCCAGGTAAGTGTCAGCTGGTTTGATTTTTAGAATCCCACAGAACCTCTTTAAAGAAGACCTAAACTCCAGCACTGGAAAACAAAGTGTGTGTAAGTGTGTGAGTGTGTCTAGAGCAGGGCATTTCAACCTTTTCTCTAATTCTACAACTTTTATCAGCTAAAAAGTACCACCAGTGTGCCTGCACAGTAGTTTGGATGCGATCAGGCTTGGCTGTTTCTGCTAGAGCCTGAATGGAGAGCAGCTACTGCGCAAGCGCACACACCGATGAGAACTTTGGGGGCTCCCAGCGCTGGATCCCCTCTACTGAGGAGGAAGGGGGAATCCTCTTTAGGATACAAAGGCCTCCCCTTCCCTGAGGTAAGTACACCCTCTCCACACTTTTTTGTTAAAGGGACTCCGAGCTCTGGCTAAAATAGAAATTTTCACTTACCAGCGGCTTTCTGCAGCCCAGTGCTGGTCGGGACGTCCCACGCCGGCCTCCTGGCTCTTCTCCCCACAGCTGTCCATATAGGGCTGTCTGGTGGCTCCCCGGGCGACACTGGCCGAGTGTCGGGGCTCCTCCTTCCGCAAACCTCATCAATGACGTCGCACGCCGGCCGCCGTGATGACGCGAGGCGGCCGGCGTGCGACGTCATTGATGAGGTTTGCGGAAGAAGGAGCCCCGACACTCGGCCAGTGTCGCCCGGGGAGCCGCCGGACAGCCCTATATGGACAGCCGTGGGGAGAAGAGCCAGGAGGCCGGCGTGGGACGTCCCGACCAGCACTGGGCTGCAGAAAGCCACTGGTAAGTGAAAATTTTTATTTTAGCCAGAGCTCGGAGTCCCTTTAAAGGTGCACTTTAAGAAAAGAGGGCATATGGGAGGGGAAAAATATTACAATTAGATTGCTAGCCGACAGATTGTCAGTATTGGCAATGTGTAGGTAGATTGCCAAAATAGGTAGCCTTGCAAGTTCCTCCCCCCCTCCCCCCCACCGAATACATATGAACTGCCCCCCGGGAGACTTGGGCGCAGGATACAGCTGGTACACGGCTATTGCTGGAAGCCAAATTACAGTGTTTTAAAAGAAACTTCAGTTCAGTCTTCTGACGGCCCCGAAGTTACTGACTGTGCGCCGCTATAGCCGTAATTCCTATTACAGCCTATGATACGCCCAAATCTCCTGCGCTGTTATTACAGCACTCGCCCACTCCCAGCTTAATTATAGGTAGCCTGGCCCCACCACCAGAGAGCTGAGAGCTGGGCAGTGACTCACCACAAAGTTTGGCTCCCCCCTTGCTCACTCCTTGCAGTGCTGCCCTGCAATATAGTTCACACTTCAGATCATTGGTAAGCCAGCCGCATTGAAGAGACAGCCAGGCAAACCGTGCGCGGTGACGGCGCTTATACTTCAAATACAGGAAGTGAGCAGTGATGTCACTTTCTGTATGTGCGCCATCACTGTGCACCGTTCGCCTGGCTCTCTTCCGCACTGATCTGAAGTATGCTGCAGAGCATCACCGCAAGGAGCGAGGGAGAAGGAGCCAAACTTTGTGGAGACAGGACAGGCCCAGCACAAGTGGCATGCGGGCAATAAAGTGGCAGGCAAACCTGGTGTGTACCACCTGGCCAACAGCATAGTATCACCGGTGGTACACGTACCACAGGTTGAAAAGCCTTGCACTATGCTACTTGATGCGCATTACCCTAACAACACTTGTTTTACCTAGGTAACATTGAGTGAGCCAATTGTACAACGTGCACTATGTAGTTGGCAAAACAGTATAAAAATGCAGTGCGCATGGAAACTTTATCAATATTTGGTGAATACGACTCACTGTATGGAAAAGCAAATTCTAGCTTGTGTTACTAGCTAATCCAGTAAGGTCAAACATCCAGTGTCCTCTATGGAACTGTAATTACATATAGTAGAACATAAATTATTAAGGATACCCATTTTTACCTGAATTATGCTGGTTTCAGCATCAGAAATGTATGTAGCCCCGCCCTCCCAGTGATGCTTAGCTTAGGCTATGATGTCATGCAGCCTTCTGCCCCAGAGCACTCTGGGAGGGAAACAAGAAATTTTGGCGCCTGGGAGCCACAGAAGTTTGGGCACCGCCATAGGTGCTTATAAAAATAGCGGCCATGAGTGGAAACTTGAGCACCCTTGGTGCCCAATAAATAGGCACTAGTAGAGTTGAGCTGAAATTTTCGAAATTTCGCATTACTATAATTACGCATGCGAAATTCGCGATTACGATGCGAAATTGCGGTAGCGTAATTGCCATTAAAATCGTAATTGAAAATACCGTAAGCGTAATTTTCAATGCGAAATTTCGCGTTTCGTTCATGCCGTAATTTCGCATTAAACGCTACCGTAATTTTGCGTTAAACCGTAACGCTCCGTATAATCTAAAAAAGCCGCCGACTTTAAGGGTTAATAGCAAAGCCCCCTTAAATGCTAAGAGCCTCAAATTTGGAGAATATATTAAGGAGATCAGGAGGAATAAGAGGAAAAAATTTTTTTTCAAAAAGACCTTATAGTTTTTGAGAAAATCGATGTTAAAGTTTCAAAGGAAAAATGTAAACATTTAAAAACCCGCCGACTTTAACGGTTAATAGCAAAGCCTGCTTAAAGTTTAGGAACACCAAATTCCCAGGGTATATTAAGGGGATCAGTGGGAATAAGAGGAAAAATTTTTTTTTCAAAAAGACCTTATAGTTTTTGAGAAAATCGATTTTTAAGTTTCAAGGGCGAAAATGTCTTTTAAATTCGGAAAATGTCAGTTTTTTTTGCACAGGTAACAGTGTATTATTTTCATAGATTCCCCCAAGTGGGAAGAGTTTTACTTACTTCGTTCTGAGTGTGGGAAATATAAAAAAAAAACGACGTGGGGTCCCCCCTCCCAGACCTCTTTAACCCCTTGTCCCCCATGCAGGCTGGGATAGCCAGAATGCGGAGCACCGGCCGCGTGGGGCTCCGCACCCTGACTATACCAGCCCGCATGGTCCATGGATTGGGGGGGGTCTCGGAAGGGGAGGGGCAGCCAAGCTTTCCCCTCCCCCTCCGAGCCCTTGTCCAATCCAAGGACAAGGGGCTCTTCTCCACCTCCGATGGGCGGTGGAGGTGGAGGCCGCGATTTCCTGGGGGGGAGGTTCATGGTGGAATCTGGGAGTCCCCTTTAAAAAGGGGTCCCCCAGATGCCCACCCCCCCTCCCAGGAGAAATGAGTATAGAGGTACTTGTACCCCTTACCCATTTCCTTTAAGAGTTAAAAGTAAATAAACACACAGACACTTAGAAAAAGTATTTTAATTGAACAAAAAACATAACCACGAAAAAAGTCCTTTAATATTCTTAATTAACCATTAATACTTACCTGTCCCTTTAAAAGCCAGTTCCCACGCAATATCCTCGGAAATATACTAAACAGTTACAATATAACAAAGTTATTACAATGTAACAACTTTGTTACATTGTAACTACGCCGCACCCGACGCCACTCGCCGCTCAGCCGCCGCACCCGCACGCACCCGACAGAGCTCTGAGCTATATAGCTCAGAGCTCCCTAAGCATCTTTGTATTTGGGCTCCAAGGAGCCCCATTGGTCCTTAGCAGACCAATGGGGTTCCTTCTGATTTAAAGGAACCCCATTGGTCTGCTAAGGACCAATGGGGCTCCTTGGAGCCCAAATACAAAGATGCTTAGGGAGCTCTGAGCTATATAGCTCAGAGCTCTGTCGGGTGCGTGCGGGTGCGGCGGCTGAGCGGCGAGTGGCGTCGGGTGCGGCGTAGTTACAATGTAACAAAGTTGTTACATTGTAATAACTTTGTTATATTGTAACTGTTTAGTATATTTCCGAGGATATTGCGTGGGAACTGGCTTTTAAAGGGACAGGTAAGTATTAATGGTTAATTAAGAATATTAAAGGACTTTTTTCGTGGTTATGTTTTTTGTTCAATTAAAATACTTTTTCTAAGTGTCTGTGTGTTTATTTACTTTTAACTCTTAAAGGAAATGGGTAAGGGGTACAAGTACCTCTATACTCATTTCTCCTGGGAGGGGGGGTGGGTATCTGGGGGACCCCTTTTTAAAGGGGACTCCCAGATTCCACCATGAACCTCCCCCCCAGGAAATCGCGGCCTCCACCTCCACCGCCCATCGGAGGTGGAGAAGAGCCCCTTGTCCTTGGATTGGACAAGGGCTCGGAGGGGGAGGGGAAAGCTTGGCTGCCCCTCCCCTTCCGAGACCCCCCAATCCATGGACCATGCGGGCTGGTATAGTCAGGGTGCGGAGCCCCACGCGGCCGGTGCTCCGCATTCTGGCTATCCCAGCCTGCATGGGGGACAAGGGGTTAAAGAGGTCTGGGAGGGGGGACCCCACGTCGTTTTTTTTTATATTTCCCACACTCAGAACGAAGTAAGTAAAACTCTTCCCACTTGGGGGAATCTATGAAAATAATACACTATTGTTACCTGTGCAAAAAAACCTGACATTTTCCGAATTTAAAAGACATTTTCGCCCTTCAAACTTAAAAATCGATTTTCTCAAAAACTATAAGGTCTTTTTGAAAAAAATTTTTTCCCTCTTATTCCCACTGATCCCCTTAATATACCCTAGGAATTTGGTGTTCCTAAACTTTAAGCAGGCTTTGCTATTAACCGTTAAAGTCGGCGGGTTTTTAAATGTATACATTTTTACTTTGAAACTTTAACATCGATTTTCTCAAAAACTATAAGGTCTTTTTGAAAAAAAAAATTTTCCTCTTATTCCTCCTGATCTCCTTAATATATTCTCCAAATTTGAGGCTCTTAGCATTTAAGGGGACTTTGCTATTAACCCTTAAAGTCGGCGGCTTTTTTATATTATACGGAGCGTTACGGTTTAACGCGAAATTACGGTAGCGTTTAATGCGAAATTACGGCATGAACCCACTGTAATGCGAAAATTACGCGAAAATTACGCTTACGCGAAATTTCGCGAAATCCTTCTTCATTACGATTATGTACTTACGGCCATAATCGTAATTACACTAATTACGCGAAATTTCGCGAAATCGTAATTAGGTCATTACGCTCATCTCTAGGCACTAGTGTAACCTTCTGTTTATCAACCTATAGCCTCTATTTATTTGGGCACCTATGGCAGTGTAAAAAATGTTTGTGATTTCGTGGCGGATTGGCTGGCAGTGGGGTGTGTGTGAGAATGTGGAAGGTGGTTAAGGTTGGGGTGCATGTGGATTGTTAAGGTTAGGCTTCAGTAGAGGGGGTTCTGTGTAAGAATAGGGTTAGGTTTACCTGTAATAAAATATTGGTAATCGTAATTAGCACTGCAAGAGTAGAATATCAGTAAATTTACCAATTTTCTACTATCAGCTATTCCTGGGCACTCCAATTTCAGGGCGCCCTGGAGGAGAGAAAAACATCCCATAGCTTGCCAGCAATAAGGATGCCAGCATCTCTAATAAATGTAACAATGTAAATATGGGTGAGGTAAGATTTTGAAATGAGCAAACACTGACAAAATCTATAAATGATTATTATAAAAATAAGCACTTTTATTCATTAAGTTATATTCAGTACATACCGTATTTTTGGGACTATTAGACCATATGACGCAGCTAGGTTTAGAGCACAGGTGTCGAACTCCAGGCCTGGAGGGCCAGATCCATGCCAGTGTTTAGGATGGACTGAGAAAGAGAGGAATATGTTCTACCTGATGGACCACACCTATCCTGATTCAGACCCATCAATTCATTTGAGCTGTGTCAAAAATGTGTGAGGACCTCGGCCCTCGAAGGACTGGTTTGACATCCCTGGTTTAGAGGACAAAAACCAGAGAAAAAATATATACTAAACCTGGTGCATCCATAGTGAAGGAGCATCTTGTGGATTATGCCCCCTTTGAACCTCATGCCCCCTTCTACCTCTTGTGTCTCCCTGTGTCCTGCTCTGTCCCCCTTGTGTCCTCCATGTGTCCGCCTCTGTCCTCCTGGTGTCCTCCTCTATGCCCCTTTGTCCTCCTGTGTCCCCCATGTGTCTGCCTCTGTCCTCCTTGTGTCCTCCTCTATGCCCCTTTGTGTCCCCATGTCCTCCTCTGCACGGGCACAATACAGGGAGTGCCCGACATTGCGGCAGGTTGGAGGTTCGTGTATTGGCGGGCGTTCACAAGTCAGGAACTCCCTGCATCTGGACTATAAGACGCAGTGACTTGTTTTCTGCACTTGTGGGAGAGAAAAGGTGAGTCTTATAGTCCAAAAAATACAGTAAGTTCCTCTTAATGTGTACCCGAGATAGGAGAACAGTTTTATTTTACTTACCTGGGGCTTCTTCCAGCCCCCGAAGCCTTACAGTTCAGTGAAATAGAACTTGCCCCCCACCCCATCTCAGGCTTACTTTAAAGTGAACTTGTGATGAGTAAAATGATTTCAAATAAACACATGATGTAGTACCTGCAAATGAATATTACATACCTCCCTCGCCATCTGAAGTACAATGTAAAGCACTGACTGTACAGTAGTGTTTAGGCCAACAATACAAAAATTGTTGGTGTCCTAAGATCCATCTTTTTCTAGAAAGTCTCCCTGCAGGGTTTATCCTAGCCTTTTGTTCTAATACTTGTTTATAAGGAAATAAATATGGCAGCCTCCATATACTTCTCGTTGCAGTTGTCCTTTAAAGTGACAGAAGCCAGAAACGCAGCATGAAAACCAAGCAACTTCCAACTGGGTCATATTCAGTAAACTATGTTACTCTCGCATAGAATGCATACTGTGCAACTGCTCTGTGCACTTTCATCAGAATAATATTAGTATAGTATAGAGTAGAGTAAATAGGTCAGAAGTCTCGTTACAAGCATATAGATTAGCTGCATCAAGGACATTTTCTTAAAAGTCCTGTGATGCGCATTAGCTGACAAACAGCATGTGAAGAATAACAAACACAGGTCACCTTTCTCAGCATGTTTATCCGGTTCAGGTTACATTTCCTTGACACACGTTTGTGACATAGCACTGAAGGAATGAACAACAAGAGGAGAAGGTTACATTAGGTCAGTGTATCGATTACATTGATTTGTGACCCAGTTTACTATAAACACTTTAGTTGTGTTCTGTTTATACCTCTTGGGTTTGGATGGGGTTTGCAATATTTGCAAGAGATTACATGGGATTCTTGGTTCACACTGCATCATACAGTAGTTTAGATAACAGTCACATTCTTCAAGTGTGTACACTTAAGAGGAGGAGAAAGCTCTGGGGCATATTATTACTGTACACTACCAGCCTCAAGAACCTCCTACTGGTTGCACTCAAGTGTCAGATTGAGTTAGTTTTGTCTAATGAAATGTAAGAGCTGTTTGATAGATATGTCTCAAGAACGAGAAAGCAATCCAGTCTAATGCAACAATAATTACTTGGATTACTAATTAGCCAATTTAAGCTTCAGGCAGACTCTGGGTGTGAGAGCTACAAAAAGAAATGAGGGGGAAATAGGAATTTAGATTTTTTTTTAAACAAAATGTAATGCTGAAAACATTCTGGACCATATGCAAATTGCTTATTCTCCAGAGTTTTCTCCTAGGTGATATCTTGACAATAAAATGACTTTTAAGCCACCAGCAAGCAAGAAAATACTCAGAATAATTGTGACAGTACTTTCTCGCCTACTTTTTAGCAGCATTTCAATTGCAGAGTGCTAAAAAGTTACTTTAAACAGAAGATGAAAAATTATTTCCTAAGAGAAAACTTAGGAGAAAAAGTGAATTGCATATGGCACACAGAGAGATGTTTATCAAGTGTGATTGCACCAACATGTGAGGACCACCCAATGTGCATCCATTTCTACAACCCCTCTTCACTGGTATTTTAGTGTCGTGCAAACTATAAATAATCTATCAGCATTGCTTGTTCAGAGAACAATCTGTGGCAGGTTACCTTCAGCAACTGGAGTATAAGGTAAAAGCTCACATGAAGCAAACATAAGAACTAGTCAGTAGTATTTGTTTTTGGTGGTACGGTAAGTGACAACAAAGTTGTATCTAGAGGGGTGCACCCATAACACATGCCTTGGGCAACTCCTACTTCAAAGAACTGGGGTTCCTGGCAAATTTGCATGCTTGCAACTGCCGCAATGCATGCTGGGAGATGCAGTCTGTGGATGTGACTACATGTGCTCGTATCCACAGACCTCATCTCCCAGCATGCATTGCAGTGGTCACAGGCGCGAGCCTTCGCCAAGAACTTTTAAATGTGGCACTGTGGGATCTCCTGGGGAAGATGGCGGAACCCATAAGGATAGGAGATCAGAGCTCCCTTATGGGACGAGTCTAATCCATCATCTGTCCCAAGAAAGGATGGCAGGATATGTGCTCCTAATCCTTAGTTAGGTTTTGCAACGAGTGCTTGCATGTATGCACTATGCATGTTACAGGGCCAAAGTTAGGACACCAACAAATTCTGGGGAACCTCCGCATGGTGAATGTAACTACGCAAGAAAATGTATTCTTTTGTAACTAAGAGCTTTTGACTTAGCTGTAGGGATTAGCAGTGATTCCTGATTGATTTGCATGAGAGAACTTGCAAGTGTGCAAAGGGTTAACTGATTTTGACGGTTTTGATCATGTGATGATGGATTCGAAGGATTTCAGTATAAAACTGCACCTTTACTTCCTGTGGTAGGCCAATTTTATTCAGCTGCCATAGTGGTACATCATTTGTTGGGCTTTCTTGATAAGAAGGCAACAGTGTGTTATACAGTATTCGGATATATGTATTGGACTAAAGAAATTGTTTTATTATATACAGTATATGTTTTATTTTTATGTTTATTTATAGCATGGCATCTTTGTTATAGATGCTATACCTGAGGAATTGGGCAAAACATTTTTAAAGTTCATCTATGTCTAGTAAACATTTAGGCCCATTGCACACCAAAACCGCTAGCAGAACCTCAAAATGCTAGCGGTTTTTGGAGCAGATTACAGAGCGATTCTAGGCATGTTTAGAGAGATTTTCTAAACATGCCTAGCGTTTTTGGGAGCGTTTTTGTGTAGCAGAGTACAAGTATTGTTACAATAAAAGCTGTTACTGAACAGCTAATGTAACAAAAACGCCTGGAAAACCGCTCTGATCGAGCGCTTTTCAGAGCGGTTTGAGCTTTTCCTATGCTTTACATTGAGGCAGAAACGCTTCTGCAAACCGCAAACGTGCAGCAGGAGGCACGTTTGCGGTTTGCTAAAAACCTCAAACCGCTGGTGTGCACCATTCCATTGAAATACATTAGCCAAGCGTTTTCACAGGCGGATGCGGTTGGCAGATCGCTGCTAAAACCGCTCGGTGTGCACTGGGCCTCTATGAATCTTGTTATTTATTACTGCAGGTAACTAATGTTACTTAAAGTGAACCTGAGGTGAGAGTCATATGGAGGCTTCCACATGCATTTCCTTTTTAGCAATACCAGTTACCGGGCTGTCCTGCTGATCCTCTGCCTCTAATACTTTTAGCCATAGACCCTGAACAAGCATGCAGCAGATCAGGTGTTTCTGACATTATCCTCAGATCTGACAAGATTAGCAGCATGCTTGTTTCGGGTGTGATGCAGACACTACTGCAGGCAAATAGTTCAGCAGGGCTGCCAGGCAACTAGCATTGTTTAAAAGGAAATAAAAATGGCAGCCTCTATATCACTCTCATCTCGGGTACACTTTAAATTCTTTTTCATTGTTTTAATTGTTTTCCATAAAGACCTGGAATGCAGAAGTGTTTCAGAAAGGGAAACACCACTTTGAGTCCTATGGGAGAAAAGCGCTATAGAAATGTTATTGTATTGTATTGTGTTGTATTAATAGTCCTTTTCACACTGATGTACTTTTCTGCTTGAATATAACCTGTATGTATTTCTAGTAGATAAGACAGAAGGTTGCTAAGCAGTGAAAGAATAGGTCTTTATCCACTATATTTCTAGAGCTTTTGTCTGATAGCACTTCATTATGACTTGACTCAGCATACTGCAACACTGCTCTACACAGGAAGTGGCATATTTCCTCAATTTCTGCACTATAAATAATCCTGTACAGAATATTTGGTTACAACGTGCTTTCATTGTTATTGTTAGGCAGTATGATATATGGCATATTTTTTCTCTATTGTGTTGCTTTAAGGCAGTGAACAGTGTTGAAACCCAAATTTCCAATGAATTCAGCTGTCTGAGATGAATCACAACAGTACTGGAATGAACCTTCTGTATAAGTGTATAGAGGAGTTTATATTGTTGTAGTATGGGAAGGGTGTGTTAAGAAGGTGAGGGAGGGCAGTTAAAATGTACCTGTAGTGAAAGAAAGTGCCCCTAGGGGTAGTCACCCCTGCCCTTCTCACCCAAGGGGATCCAGTGCTGGAGCCTCCAAATTATCGGGATCCTCGCGCAGGGCCAGTAGTGGCTTTCTGATAGGCACTGGCGGAAATAGCCGAGCCCAATCAAGTCCGATCTACTGCTCATGTGCAAGGCTCCCGACAAGCAGGAGGACAGGAGATGCCTCATTAGGATCCAGAGGCTTCTCTCTCCCAAGGTATCAGATTTGTGTTTACTTTAAAATTAGTTTTCCTTTAACCATTTCAGCCCGCAGGGATTTTTCACCTTATGGACGAGAGGAATTTTCACCTTTCAGCGCTTCTCCCTTTCATTCCTCAATAACTTTATCACTACTTATCACAGCAAAATTATCTATACCTTGTTTTTTCCGCCACTAATTAGGCTTTCTTTGGGTGGTAAATTATGCTAAGAATTATTTTATTCTAAATGCATTATAATGGGAATAATAAGCAAAAAATGGGAAAAAAAATCATTTTTCCATTTTCAGCCATTACAGTTTTAAAATAATTAATGCTACCATAATTTACATCCACACATTTTATTTGGCCATTTGTCCCAGTTATTGCAATGTTAAAATTATACCCCTAGTATAATGTTTGGTGACAATATTTTATTTGGAAATAAAAGTGCCTTTTTTCAGTTTTACATCCATCACTAATTTTTAGCCCATTATTTATTATATGTCCTCTTGAAATAAATAATCATTTATTTTTATTCCCCAAAGTTCAGTAGGTGTGTTTTACTATTTGGCCACAAGATGTCCCTAGTGAGCAAAAATCCCATTAGCGTACAATGTACGCTAATTGGGATACAACGTATCTCTACATTGTAACCAGGGAAGTGACGTAGGCTTCCATCGGAAGCCTCCAATCACAGCGGCGGCGGGGAGTTTATGAATGGAAACATTGTTTCCAATCATAAATGTAACGATCGGGCATCTGAAACCGGCGGAAATGCCGGCGGGAGATAGCGCAGCGGCTCCATTTAATGAATAAACACTGTTTTTGAACAAAAACAGTGTTTATTCTCGGCGGACATGCTCGGATTGGCACAGGGGACTTTTGTCCCCTGCAGCCAATCCTCCCTGCTAGCAGCATGTAAGGGATAGCGGAGATGCCGACATGGCGGCTGTCTCCACGTGTCAGCCAGCGGCCTCTGCCGCGCAGTTTCATGCTGGTGATCTGCCTGGTCTTTCTATTGCACATAGATTGAGGGCTACGCGTGCGCCAGGCGCCAGGACCTTTATGCGAATAGGAGTAGAGTCAGCTGATCTACCAAGTCAGCTGACTCCAACAGTACTTCGGATTGGCTGAGTGGCTGGGGCGGCGCAACTTTGTATATATATGGTACCAGACAGTCAGTTGCTCCGTGTCTGCTGTTGCAAATGCATACGTGTGAGCGCTCAGACCTTAGTCAGATTCCAAAGTGTGCTGGAACCAGCCGGAGCTGGGGATCCACACTTAGCCAGATTCTGTTGATAGCTTAAAGTACTAAATTACATTGTATTATCTGTTATGACCTTCTGCTTTCATTAACTATTCTCCTGCTTGCTGACTCTGTACCTCTGCCCATCTGATTCACATTGCCGACTCTGCCTGAACTCAACACTGAATCAGCCTTCTGTCCTTGTACCTTATCTGTCCGTACATTGCCTACTCTGCTTGTCTGACCTCTCTATCCTCGCCAGTGGGCCTAGCCACTGGTGAGGGATCTGTAGCATTCACCTGCCCATCAGGTGAAGCTTTATTGCAGCACTGTCTGTAACACCTGCTCCTCAGGTGTCCAATAGCTGTAGTATAGTCTTAATCACCTGCTCCTCAGGTGATCAACCTTGCAGCATTACCTGTAGCACCTGCTCCTCAGGTGTCCTTTAGCTGCAGGACAGCCGGACTCGCCTGCTCCTCGGTGATCCTTGGCTGCAGCATTGTCTGTAGTCACCCGCTCCTTGGGAGACCTCCTCTTCCTCATTACTGTTGCACCAAACACTACTCACATTGGTAGTCCAGTGTCTGGCTATACTAGCATTATTGGTGATTCTGCAGATCACCACATAATCAGGTATAGAATCTGTATTGTTGGTGATACTGCAGATCACCAATAATCAGAAAATCTGTTTAGCTGACACCAATCGTTACACAGCAGCAGCGCGATCGCAGGATCGCTTGCAGACCCCCCCAAACTGCAGGGACGTGACTAGCGCGTCCCTGCAGCTCTACCACCTGTCGCTGCGGCCGTGAAGCTCACGTCCGCGCGGCAGAAATGGTTAAAGAGGGTTTGTCAGCCACAAAATAAAAAATCTTTCACCCAGTGCTGTGTGTTTATTATGCTGCCAGGAACCTCATGGTTGGGTAATGTTGGGTATCAGGAAGAGGGGGGGGGGGGGGGGGGTTAAGATTAGGCTTCAGGGGGAGGGTTAGACATTGGAGGGTTTTGTATACCATCAGGGTTAGATTTGGCTGTAGTAAAATATTGGTCTGTATGGCTGATATTGTGATGAAACCCCTCCTACAGTGTGCTGTCAGGGCCATGGTCCTGACAGTTTGCTATCTGTAAAAACTTTGTTGCATTGTGCAAAATAACAGCCGTTTCCAACTGCCAAGCAACCAGTATCTCCCTCTTTGGCTATGTATACCTATAAAAAAAAAACCAAAAACAACCTTTTAGCCTATCGCAATGTTAGTGGGAGTGGTTATAGATAATGGTAGTTAGTGCTGTGGTTTTTTTCATGTCTGCCAGCAGTAAAGATGATGATGTTCTGGCTCATTGTGGATACAACAACATGAATAAATTACATGGCAAATATGAACCATTTCTTGATCTCTCTTCTATTTTTTTTTTTTTAACTTCCCACTTTGCAATGTATTGATTTTCTTTTTTTCTCCTTTTCGCTAAAGTTTCTCTTTAGGATTTATTTTGAAAACGTCAAAATTCAACTGCCATGGAGAACATACCATTAATTAGCATGCATATTCTATATCCACTGCAGTTATCACTGATTATTGCAGCTCGGCAAAAACACTCAGAATTCTTCACAGATGCTAAACAGGAATCCATCTCTCCAAGCCTGTTTTATAAAAATCAGCTATGGGCAATGTTGGGATAATTAGTCAGCAAGCCGCAGTTTTGTTCAGATTGAAGACCCAGTAGTGATTTCCCATAGCAATCACTTAAAGCAGCAGCATGCTGAATAAAGCAGAGAATCTGCATAGATGTGATGCTGATGTCCTTCACAGGGGCTGAAGAGCAGCTTGTGTACCAGCAGATGCTACAGAGCCATTCACGCTACATTTAGCATCCCAGGAAAGTTAATGCCAAGTCATAGATTTGATCCAGGTAGGTTCAGGGGAAAAAAATGAAATCTGC
This sequence comes from Hyperolius riggenbachi, assembly GCF_040937935.1. Classification (NCBI taxonomy): domain Eukaryota; kingdom Metazoa; phylum Chordata; class Amphibia; order Anura; family Hyperoliidae; genus Hyperolius; species Hyperolius riggenbachi. The sequence goes on from NC_090647.1 coordinate 471,706,970, forward strand.
CCTTGAAAGATGTAATTTGACTCTATGAAGCTACAGATAGGAAATGTGCAACTCAGTGCTTCTGCTCAGCAGGTCACATAACACTCGTGTCACCACAACACAGGATCAGGTCACTGAAAACACAGCAGCTGCTCAGGTAAATCAGGTAATTCATACATAAAGTCATCAGTGTTGCCTGAGCAGAAGGTTGATTTAAACAAAAGAAACTTAAAGAGGTCCTTTAGACAGGCCCTGATTTACTTCACAGGAAGGAGCCTATAGGTACAGATGTCCTTGTGCTGTAGACTTCACACTCCATGAACCTACAAACCTGCCAAACTGCACTGCAGGTGTGCTGGCTGGCCCAGCTGTCACGTCTGCCTTACTTCCCTTCCCATCACAGGTAGCTACAGGTGTCCCTTAGTATTAGATAGACAGAAGTACCCTCAATATTAGGTACCCAGCAGAACCTCAGTATTAAGTAGCTAGAGATGCTCCTGACTGAAGGGAGATCTTGTCGGTGGAATACAAAGAGCAGGGTGAGTAACCCCTCATTTACACTCTCATCGGGACTCTGCATAGGGAAGAATGGAGGGAGGGACTTGGGGAGGGGAATGAGACGTCTTTCCATCATCAGGCGCCTGTAGGCACGTGCCTACAGTGCCTTATGGTAAATCCGGCCCTGCCTTTAGGTTACACACAACTTGGCCTTAGCCCACCCCCCACCATTTCTACTACTTCCCCCCCTTGGTAACTCCCATGGCCAGGGGGTCAATCTGCCTGGAATCATGTAACAGGTCCAGGCACCATGATTCCCGTTATCAATAAAGTGCGGCCACAACAACATCTGTACTATAAGGGTGCACTTATAAGATGGGACCTCCCTGCAGGGCTGCATCCTCTATGGTTATGCCTCTGTAATCCTTTATACATATACTGTATATGTTTTATGCTTTTGAGTTATTTAATTCACTTATATGTTATTATACTCATTTTTCCCTATCTTTCGAGTGTAGCCCTTACAGCTTTGTCATGCTGACTATGCAGTGAGGCTGGACTGCGGGAATCAGAAGGCGGGCTGGACAAAACTAGAAATCTTTATGGGTGGTATGACGTTTTATGTATGCTAAACATCAAAGTATTACAATGTGTGCTGGGAGGATCCCACCTCTGATCAGAGATGGATTAAGGTGAAATAGGGACCAGGGCAAGCAACAATTTTGGGCTCACCCTTGATGGCCAAGTGGTTTTTTGGTAAGATTTTTTGGGACTAGCATATACTAGGCCCCCTAGACTCTTTCCAGTCTCTAGGCACCTGCCTAAGTTGCCTTGTGGGTAATCCAGCTCTGCCTATGACCTAGAATAGATCCAGGTGCTGGTGCTGTTCCTACAGTGGTCCACCATCTCCACTCAACCAGATAACTCAATAGAGAAATTAGGAGGTGCACAAATAGCAATTTCAACTTGCGTTTATAGCGATTGTGTTTGGATACGCATGTTGGGGACAAACCCCGCTCTTCAGGATAGATAATTAGGTATAAAAGGCACTCACCCTGGTGATCCAAAGCTTTTCAGACACTTTTAGTGACCTGTAGAAGCAGACCAACCGTGAAACGCATTGTCTATTGTGCATGAATAAAAATATATTTTCCATTAATTATTGGTTTGTCCTTCTGAGAAGGTAAGACGTTACACTTCTCTATATAAACACTTCATAATGTTTAATCATCAAGGGTGCCGCCACCAATGTTTTAGTATAGTCCACACCCCCAGGGGTTCATGGCCACGATGACCTTAACCTCTTGAGAACCGCAGTGTTAAACCCCCCTGGACCAGGCAATTTTTCCTACAAATAGGCCACTGCAGCTTTAAGGCCTAGCTGCAGGGCCGCATAACTCCGCATACAAGTGATCCCCCCCCCCCCCGACCTTTCTCCCCACCAACAGAGATTTCTGTTGGTGGGATCTGATCACCCCCCAGTCGTTTATTTTTTTTTTCACAAGTATTTATGGTATTTATTTTTGACTAAATTGTGTAATTGTTTTTTCTCCCTCTCCCTCCCTCCATCCCAGAGCCAGCCAATCATAGCGATCGGCTGTTATGGGCTTCAGCCTATGAGAACCGATTGCTCTCTTGTGTCCCAGGGGGACAGCCTTGTCACACGGCTGTCCCCAGTACAGCGCTGCTGTAGATCGCAACGCTGTACATTGTTTATAGATGGCCATTTCTCCATCTAACAGTCTCCGAGCGGCGATCGCCACTGGGAGACTGGAGGCGGAGCTCCACCTGCCAAGCAGGAGATGCGCACGCAGCCTGCGTGCGAACTCCTGCAGTAGCCGGCCCCAGGCCAATTGGCGTTAGGCGGCCCTGGGGCTGTCGCCGGTCACGCCCATTGGCTTGATGCAGTCATTAAGCAGTTAAAACTATCAAAGAAGAGTGACCAATCAGTATCTACACCATGAGACCTGGGATACCGAGCGGAGATGGTTATTGGAGATGGTTGCCATTGGGGTGCCTCCCCTTAACTCTGAGCATCAGCTATGCATTTTTCCATGAGCCTGGACTTCAGCTTGAAGGAAAAAAAAATATCACATAATAAATGTAGTAGGAGTCAGTGAACAGCTTTAGTAATAGGAGCTCAAGATGTTACAGTACACCCTCCTCTGCACATCAAAATATGTTTATCTTCATTATCCTTCAATTATTTAATCATTGCTAACAGCAGCTAAATAGGAAGATTGAGCGTAATGACTGAAATGTTTATTGCCCATAGGTTCCATTTATCCACAGTGATAAGAAACAAATAACCTCCTATCTACCTAGTTTTACTGATTAGGTAATGATGCTGTTCCTTGGAGAATGGTAGTTCCAGAATTCTCATCATGTCTATGATAAGACCATTTACACATTGTTGTAGTCAACCATAAACCACTTACGGATTTTAAGCACTTAATAATGCAAGATCTCTCTTCCACTGAACTAATGGTGTCTGGAAGTGAAGCTGTGATCATGTTCCCACTTAATGTAGTGTATATAGAGCATGCCGTACTGTATTGATCATGTGACAAACGACATACACGGTATTAAATATTGTTATGTCTGGCTACTGCTTGACCTTACAGGATATACAAGGCGAATACGAGCAGGCATGTACATGGAGCAGCCCTCATGCCTACCACTCCACCCATTCGCCTCTGTCCCCCTCTGTTCTCTCCTAAAAGCCAGCAGAAGCTGCTTTCGGGTCGGCAGTGTGCAAGCCCTAGGCCTAGCAGCGCGTCGTTGATTGCGCTCCCGATGTCGGAACCGCTCTGCACATGCACACTCCAAGTCTACCCAGCCCACTGCCCCGCCACTTTGCGCTGTAAAATCTTTCGTCCGGAATGATCAATAATTTCAATTGATTTTGTGTGGAAATTACAATTGGGTGGACATGTTTGGATATACAGTAGATCTCTAGCAGATTCAAACACTGTGATTGAATCTGCCAATGAAAATAGATTAGTGTATGGGAATGGAATCATTTCCTGACCAGGCAGTAATGTAGCTATTTGTGACTTTCTGTACATCAAAAGCCATGTATGGCTCTGTTGTCATGTGTTGTGACCAGAGCTATGCCCTGATAACATTTCCTTTAAAAAATGTGCACATGCATGAATGCAGTCATCCACAGTGTGTGAAAAGGGGATCAGTACAGCCTGTACAGGGCAGGTTGTAGACTTTTTGCTGCCTAAAGCAAACTTGTGAGGATGGTGTGTACCGTTTCTGTGGAAAGGAGAGAAGAGATGACAGTGCTGTGCAATATGGAGTAGCAGTGGTGTAAGGAAGGGAACAGAGCCCTCATTTCACCCAGAGTGCTGGAGCCTCAAGTGACCACAGGGGGCACCTATACACATGACCTGAATAGCGCCCTTTGGCCACATTCTGTGTAGTGTGTGTACGAGTGTTTAGAATTTCGACCCTTAAACTGAAAACAAAAATATGATACTCTATTAAAGTTCTAATAATCATTACTACTACACATATAATTATTTACCTCATACGTTTTTTACAGGTTCTGCAGAATGGGAACTTTAGAATGTCACATCAGTACATATTTTGTAGAGCCACAAAATGACCTTTATGCATAAAAAAGATGGGCAAAGCGCGAATTAGAAGCAAACCACAGAAACGGATCAGATGACGGTTTTCAGTAGGCAAAAAAGTTTCCCAAGGTGACTCCTTATTGGTTGCCAGGGATTACATATTTTTTGTGTATTTTTAGATCCTGGGTATCTGATGATGGGCATCTGTGTGTTTTGAGTACCCACCTACTATGCACTGAAAACAAACCATATATTTCCATGATGAAATCAGATCAGCTTGTATAATAATTCTTTATTTAGCTCAACATCTGAATTGCACATAGCATACAATGTCAGCGCATCAAGCCCACAATGCTCTGGGCAGGAAATCTAATTAATATTGTCATCGCTGTCCTTTAGGAACAAAGGAGAACAGAATCTGTAGCAAAAGCAATTATGGTCATACTGGAGTAAAGCAAAAAGAGATTTGGCTGCATATATCATGTAAAGATTTTCTGATGAAGTGCGTGGCTTAATGTGTAACAGTAGGAAACACAGCATTACCAAATAAAGTGCATTAGATGCACCCCAGGACTCCAGAGATAGCAGCTGTTGATAGTACATGGCTATTCCTTTTAGGCCGCCAAAGTAATAAGCTGGTAAGTAGTTAATTGAATAACACCTACAGATCAAATTCCAGAAAGCTTGCTACAGGAACCTTTCAAAAGGTCACAGAGATTATTAATTTTCTATATCAGGGTTTTCAAGTCCACCGCTTTCTTAGAGAGATAAGCCAAGATATTATACTCTGTATAACAAAACACATTTTAATGGAGCTTAGAAGTCACAAAAGAAGCCCAAATGGAACCCGCATACATGCAGCTCGTTTCAGGGGTATCCTGTACTGTTCAGCACTTCCTGTTTTATCCTGCTCTTCTGCCTTATCTGACCTCTTGGGCAGTCCTCACCCCACACATACATTTGGAAAAAAGGAGGGGGGGGGGGGGAGATATGATTTGAAAGTGATTTTTATTCACTTATATCAATACTCATTAAAAATGCATAGCAGAGACACATGAAAAAAAACTCACAGAAAATGACATAAAACACACCTGAAAAAATAAACACAGAGCAGGAAAACCGGCAGGCAGGGGTGAAACAATAGCCCCTGCAAGGGATGGAGCCGCAGAGGGAGCCCTTAGGGGGAGAAGCCCGAGGGGGGCCCTTGGGTCTGGGGCCCTCCAGGGCCATTTTTAGGGGCAGGAGAGGGAGCAGTGCAGGAAGGGGGAGCAACAGGCACAAAAAGCAACGGGAATCCCTCTACTCTGGCTACTATAAGCACTCCAGCAAAAAACTGATGGCTTTCTGCATGGACACGTGTGACCCTAGCCTTAAAGAGAGTCCGAGATGGGCTCATAAAATGAAAAAAAAAAAAAAAAAAAAAAAAAAAAAAAAGTAGGCTACCTGATGCTGGGAGCTGAGCGGATCTGGAAGCCTCAAAAACTGCTGCTCCCTGTGGGCCGCAATGGCCCACTTTCAGGACCTCTGGGTCATGACGCTCCAAGGAGAGACTGTGTTTCTCTCACAGCGTGCAGGGAGATGGGGGAGCGGCAGGGGGCACAGCCAGGGAGAGAGAGTTGCCCAATGGTATCTCTGGAAACCTTGCAGGAATACCCCTGGGGGGCATTTTAAACAGGGAATATATTTGCCCTGTGTTTACTTCCGAGATAATGACAAATATTGTCGCTAATCTCGGGGGGCTATAGCGTGGCAGTGGAAGGGGGGGGGCAGAGAGCGGCAGTGTGGGGACACAGAGGTATGTCATGAGGCAGAGAACATGCCTCTGCATTCCATCTGCCCCCCCCCCCCCCAAGAACCATCTCAGGTTCTATTTAATCAGAGTGTAGTGACTGTTCAATAGATATGGCTCGAACCTTCGCTTTTCGGTTCGCAGACCTCGAACGCGAACCTCCGCAAAAAGTTTGGAGTGAGTTTGGTGTGTCAGTGTGAAGCAGTACTCTAATTACACTCCCTGATTGATGTATACACATGCAAGATGTTTTAAAGCACTTTAGGCCTCCAATTTAGCATTCAATGTGATTTCTGCCCCTAAAACGCTGCTTTGCTTCAAATCCAGATTTTTCCCCAGGACTTTTGGCGTCTATCCCACTCATCCATGCAAAAACTCAGATGTTAGACCCCTTGAAACATCTTTTCCATCACTTTTGTTGCCAGCATAAGTGTTTTTAGTTTTCAAAGTTCGCCTCCCCATTGAAGTCTATTGCAGTCCACGAAAATCGAACGTTCGCGGTTCGCAAACCAAAAATCGGAGGTTCGGGCCATCTCTATTTGTGTAGTGACGGCTGTGTTGGACTGGTGAGCACCATGGTGAGAGTGCGGGCCATGGCGGTTTTCAAGCCCATATGGTCGCCGTGCTAAAGTAGCTCAATGACAGAACAACAGTGACCGTCCAGCTGATCGAATTTGGTCTGTCCACAATGAAGCAACGACCTTATCTTGGGTGTGCCCCCCCACCCCCGAGACACTCATATAGCCGGCGGTCATTGCTTCATTTTGGTACGCAAGCCCCTTCACCGCAGCAAGGTAACGATCACGAAGGGAAATTGACACACATACTGTACATGCCTTTTGTTTTGTTGTTGCAGCTGCAGTGGAGCCAGAAAAATTAAGCAGGCATGTACACGCACCAGGAACATTATTATAGCGGATGCTGCTAGTAGTGTTGGGCGAACATCTAGATGTTCGGGTTCGGGCCGAACAGGCCGAACATGGCCGCGATGTTCGGGTGTTCGACCCGAACTCCGAACATAATGGAAGTCAATGGGGACCCGAACTTTTGTGGTTTGTAAAGCCTCCTTACATGCTACATACCCCAAATTTACAGGGTATGTGCACCTTGGGAGTGGGTACAAGAGGAAAAAAAAATTAGCAAAAAGAGCTTATAGTTTTTGAGAAAATCGATTTTAAAGTTTCAAAGGGAAAACTGTCTTTTAAATGCGGGAAATGTCTGTTTTCTTTGCACAGGTAACATGTTTTTTGTCGGCATGCAGTCATAAATGTAATACATATAAGAGGTTCCAGGAAAAGGGACCGGTAACGCTAACCCAGCAGCAGCACACGTGATGGAACAGGAGGAGGGTGGCGCAGGAGGAGGAGAAGGCCACGCTTTGTGAGACACAACAACCCAGGCCTTGCATGAGGGCAAGAAGCGTGCGGATAGCATGCTTTGTACCGCCATGCAGTCATAAATGTAATAAAGATAAGTGGTTCAATAAACAGGGACCACGCGGCAACGCTAACCCAGCAGCAGCAGACGTGATGGAACAGGAGGAGGCGCAGGAGGAGAAGGCCACGCTTTGTGAGACACAACAACCCAGGCCTTGCATGAGGGCAAGAAGCGTGCGGATAGCATGCTTTGTACCGCCATGCAGTCATAAATGTAATAAAGATAAGTGGTTCAATAAACAGGGACCACGCGGCAACGCTAACCCAGCAGCAGCAGACGTGATGGAACAGGAGCAGGCGCAGGAGGAGAAGGCCACGCTTTGTGAGACACAACAACCCAGGCCTTGCATGAGGGCAAGAAGCGTGCGGATAGCATGCTTTGTACCGCCATGCAGTCATAAATGTAATAAAGATAAGTGGTTCAATAAACAGGGACCACGCGGCAACGCTAACCCAGCAGCAGCAGACGTGATGGAACAGGAGCAGGCGCAGGAGGAGAAGGCCACGCTTTGTGAGACACAACAACCCAGGCCTTGCATGAGGGCAAGAAGCGTGCGGATAGCATGCTTTGTACCGCCATGCAGTCATAAATGTAATAAAGATAAGTGGTTCAATAAACAGGGACCACGCGGCAACGCTAACCCAGCAGCAGCAGACGTGATGGAACAGGAGCAGGCGCAGGAGGAGAAGGCCACGCTTTGTGAGACACAACAACCCAGGCCTTGCATGTGGACAAAAAGCGTGCGGATATAGCAGCAATGCTTTTTGCCGCCATGCAGTCATAAATGTAATACAGATGAGAGGTTCAATAAACAGGGCCCGGAAACGCAACACCATCCCAGATGTTCATTGGTCATGTTACTTGGTTGGGGTCCTGGAGTGTTGCGTAGTCATTTCCAATCCAGGATTGATTCATTTTAATTTGAGTCAGACGGTCTGCATTTTCTGTAGAGAGGCGGATACGCCGATCTGTGACGATGCCTCCGGCAGCACTGAAACAGCGTTCCGACATAACGCTGGCTGCCGGGCAAGCCAGCACCTCTATTGCGTACATTGCCAGTTCGTGCCAGGTGTCTAGCTTCGATACCCAATAGTTGAAGGGTGCAGATGGATGGTTCGACACAGCTACGCCATCTGACATGTAGTCCTTGACCATCTTCTCCAGGCGATCGGTGTTGGAGGTGGATCTGCACGCTTGCTGTTCAGTGGGCTGCGGCTGCATGGGTGTCAGAAAATTTTCCCACTCCAAGGACACTGCCGATACCATTCCCTTTTGGGTACTAGCTGCGGCTTGCGTTGTTTGCTGCCCTCCTGGTCGTCCTGGGTTTGCGGAAGTCAGTCTGTCTGCGTACAACTGGCTAGAGGAGGGGGAGGATGTCAATCTCCTCTCTAAAGTCTCCACAAGGGCCTGCTGGTATTCTTCCATTTTGACCTGTCTGACTCTTTCTTCAAGCAGTTTTGGAACATTGTGTTTGTACCGTGGATCCAGAAGGGTATAAACCCAGTAATTGGTGTTGTCCAGAATGCGCACAATGCGTGGGTCACGTTCAATGCAGTCTAGCATGAATTGAGCCATGTGTGCCAGAGTCCTACCAGAATCCTCATCATCCTCTTGTGAGCGTTGTGATAGTTGTTGTGATGCATCATAGTCGTCACCTTCCTCCTGGTCTGCTTCTGCTGACCATTCGCGTTGAATTGTGGAAGTCCAACGTGCACCGCTCTGGCCCTCGTCAGTGGTGGCATGAAATTCCTGCTCCAACTCCAGCTGTTCCTCCTCCTCTTCTTCGTCATAGCTGCTGGGGCCAGCGTTCCCTGAGGCGGATGGCCTGATGTTGGTACCATCACGCTGATCGTTTTCTCCTTCAGATTCCCCCAGTTGCATCATGACAGCTGTTTCCTTGATTTTTAACATCGACCTCTTCAGTAAACACAGCAGTGGTATGGTAATGCTGACTGAAGAGTTGTCACTGCTCACAAGCAACGTGGATTGCTCAAAATTTTGGAGGACTTGGCAGAGATCCAACATGTTGGCCCAATCGGATCCACAGAAGCTTGGCAGCTGGCCGGATGCGCCTCGGTACTGCGCCGTCATGTACTGGACCACTGCACTCTTCTGCTCGCAAAAGCGGGCTAGCATGTGCAGCGTAGAATTCCAGCGCGTAGGGACATCACACAGCAAGCGATGGTGGGGGAGATTGAAGCGCTCCTGCATCTTGGCGAGTGCCCCCGAAGCAGTACTGGAATTTCTACAATGTTTGGACACTCGACGCACCTTCAACAGCAGATCGGGCACGCCTGGGTATGTCCTCAGGAACCGCTGAACTACTAGGTTCATCACGTGCGCCAGGCAAGGGATGTGTGTCAGCTTAGCCAACCTTAAAGCGCGAATGAGATTACTCCCATTATCACACACAACCATGCCCGGTTTCAGGTCCAGCGGTGCCAGCCACAAATCCGTCTGTTCCTTTATTCCCCTCCAAATTTCCTCCCCTGTGTGCTGCTTATCCCCAAGGCAGATTAGCTTCAGCAACGCTTGCTGACGCATGCCAACAGCTGTGCTGCACTGCTTCCACGATCCTACTGCTGCTGGGTTAGCGTTTCCGGATGAGGTACAGCTTTGAGATGCGTTGGAGGAGAAGGAGTCAGAGAGGTAGGTGCTGCTGTTATCCAGTGGGAGGGACGGCGGTGCAGCTGTTTGTGGCGTGGGCAACACCCGTGCCGTAGCAGGTGAGGAATCGCTGCCAGGCTCCACAAGGTTCACCCAGTGCGCGGTAAGGGAGATGTATCGACCCTGGCCGAACGCACTCGTCCAGGTGTCAGTGGTGAGGTGAACCTTGCAGGCAACGGCATTCTTCAAGCTTCGGGTTATTTTGCTGACCACGTGCTCATGCAACTCAGGCACTGCAGAGCGTGCAAAGTGGTAGCGGCTGGGAACCACGTAACGTGGGATGGCCACTGACATCATGCCCTTGAAGCTGTTTGTCTCCACCAATCGATATGGCAGCATTTCGCAGGCCAGAAGCTTGGCTATGCTGGCTGTTACTGCCACGGCCCGGGGGTCATTTGCTGGCAATTTCCTCTTGCGCTCAAACATCTCCGACACAGACAACTGAACCGTAGCGCTGCACACGGAAGGGCTGTTGGTTGTTGTGTTTGATGAACACTGGGAGACCTCAAGAGCACTACTCCGGAAAGTGACAGTGTCAGCGTCGTCTGATGTTTGTGAATGTTGTGAACCACGCAATGGCTGGGCTACTGCTGCTGCTGAGGCGGGTCTGGTGGTGAGTCTGGTGAACCCAAGGGAGGCAGTGTTGTTTCTGGTACCCTGTCCTGACGCGTTTGCCCAAAGAGTGGGATGTTTGGATAGCATGTGACGGCTCATGCTGGTGGTGGAGAGGTTGTTAATATTTTTCCCCCTGCTCAGGCGGGTCTTGCACACCTTGCAAATCGCCATGGTAACATCCTCAGTGCAGTCTTCAAAGAAAGCCCAGACTTTGGAGCACCTGCCTCCTTGCTGGCGATTTCTGTTTGCTCCTCTTTTGCCTCTCACTTGAACTTCCACGCTTGTGGTGCCTGAAATTGCGCGCCGCCTACCTTGTGGCACAAGGCGAACTCGTGCAGCAGTGTGTTCTTCAACAGACTCATCTGTGCTGCTGCTACGACGGCGATGTTCTCGTTCACAAACAAAATCTGGGTCTCTGTCCACATTGTCCATACCCTCCTCTTCCATCTCCTCAAACTCGTCATATGTCATTGTGGGCCACCGCCGTGGAGTAGAGCTCCCCACAACAACCTCTGCGCAGCACACTCCAACGTCGTCTTCCAGATCTTGTCGGCCGACCTCCTGCAATTGCAACCCCTCCTGCCCAAATTGCTCTGGGATTTGGGTTTCCGAGTCCTCTTCGGACTCGCCTTGTATTTCAGTGCGCGGTGCATTTCCCACAGTTAACGGTTGTGAATCCAGGCACAACATTTCTGGCTGTTCCTCCATTGACCTTTGAAAGGTGGAAGTTTGTTGGGCTGGGAATAGCTCCTGCGAATACCCCATTGTGTCCTGAGGTAATTCATCGGACTGGTTATCTGGCAGTTGTGTGCGTGGTGTCGCTGCCGGTTGTGTCAGCTTTGTGCCCACTGGCTCCTTGTAACTGGCTGAGGACTCGGACCTCGTGCGTGATGTGCTGGTGCTGCTTAACCCACTGCTGGACGCTTGAGAGGTCATCCAAGTAATTATCTGGTCCTGTTCTTTTGGATTTGTGAGGGTTGTTGTCCTGGACAACATGGGCGGTATTGAGTGGGTTTTCTTGGGTGCTCCCCTGTGGCCTGTACGTGAACCGTCAGGGGAAACACCTCTTCCCTTGCCCCTCCCTCTTTCACCGGATTTCTTCCTCATTTCACTTATCCTTACAGTACACGCTGACTGGCAGCAGTACAGTGGCAGTACAGAAATGCTATACAGTACCACTATTCCCAGCAGCGACACAGAGCACAATGCTATACAGTGACGGGTGAGCGGTGTACCACTATTCCCAGCAGCGACACAGAGCACAATGCTATACAGTGACGGGTGAGCGGTGTACCACTATTCCCAGCAGCGACACAGAGCACAATGCTATACAGTGGCGAACGAGCGGTGTACCACTATTCCCAGCAGACACAGAACAGTACACAGAATGCTATATAGTGTGGCTGAACGAGCGGTGTACCACTATTCCCAGCAGACACAGAACAGTACACAGAATGCTATATAGTGTGGCTGAACGAGCGGTGTACTACTGTTCCCAGCAGACACAGAACAGTACACAGAATGCTATATAGTGTGGCTGAACGAGCGGTGTACTACTGTTCCCAGCAGACACAGAACAGTACACAGAATGCTATATAGTGTGGCTGAACGAGCGGTGTACTACTGTTCCCAGCAGACACAGAACAGTACACAGAATGCTATATAGTGTGGCTGAACGAGCGGTGTACCACTGTTCCCAGCAGACACAGAACAGTACACAGAATGCTATATAGTGTGGCTGAACGAGCGGTGTACCACTATTCCCAGCAGACACAGAACAGTACACAGAATGCTATATAGTGTGGCTGAACGAGCGGTGTACTACTGTTCCCAGCAGACACAGAACAGTACACAGAATGCTATATAGTGTGGCTGAACGAGCGGTGTACTACTGTTCCCAGCAGACACAGAACAGTACACAGAATGCTATATAGTGTGGCTGAACGAGCGGTGTACCACTATTCCCAGCAGACACAGAACAGTACACAGAATGCTATATAGTGTGGCTGAACGAGCGGTGTACTACTGTTCCCAGCAGACACAGAACAGTACACAGAATGCTATATAGTGTGGCTGAACGAGCGGTGTACTACTGTTCCCAGCAGACACAGAACAGTACACAGAATGCTATATAGTGTGGCTGAACGAGCGGTGTACTACTGTTCCCAGCAGACACAGAACAGTACACAGAATGCTATATAGTGTGGCTGAACGAGCGGTGTACTACTGTTCCCAGCAGACACAGAACAGTACACAGAATGCTATATAGTGTGGCTGAACGAGCGGTGTACCACTATTCCCAGCAGACACAGAACAGTACACAGAATGCTATATAGTGTGGCTGAACGAGCGGTGTACTACTGTTCCCAGCAGACACAGAACAGTACACAGAATGCTATATAGTGTGGCTGAACGAGCGGTGTACCACTATTCCCAGCAGACACAGAACAGTACACAGAATGCTATATAGTGTGGCTGAACGAGCGGTGTACTACTGTTCCCAGCAGACACAGAACAGTACACAGAATGCTATATAGTGTGGCTGAACGAGCGGTGTACTACTGTTCCCAGCAGACACAGAACAGTACACAGAATGCTATATAGTGTGGCTGAACGAGCGGTGTACTACTGTTCCCAGCAGACACAGAACAGTACACAGAATGCTATATAGTGTGGCTGAACGAGCGGTGTACTACTGTTCCCAGCAGACACAGAACAGTACACAGAATGCTATATAGTGTGGCTGAACGAGCGGTGTACTACTGTTCCCAGCAGACACAGAACAGTACACAGAATGCTATATAGTGTGGCTGAACGAGCGGTGTACCACTGTTCCCAGCAGACACAGAACAGTACACAGAATGCTATATAGTGTGGCTGAACGAGCGGTGTACTACTGTTCCCAGCAGACACAGAACAGTACACAGAATGCTATATAGTGTGGCTGAACGAGCGGTGTACTACTGTTCCCAGCAGACACAGAACAGTACACAGAATGCTATATAGTGTGGCTGAACGAGCGGTGTACTACTGTTCCCAGCAGACACAGAACAGTACACAGAATGCTATATAGTGTGGCTGAACGAGCGGTGTACTACTGTTCCCAGCAGTGACACACAATGACTGGGGGGGACCCTGGCTAGCGTGGCTGGAGCGCGAACTACCCTGCCTGCCTACCCAAAGCTAAACCCACAGACAAATGGCGGAGATATGACGTGGTTCGGGTATTTATTTACCCGAACCACGTGACAGTTCGGCCAATCAGAGCGCGTTCGGGTCCGAACCACGTGACCCGTTCGGCCAATCACAGCGCTAGCCGAACGTTCGGGGAACGTTCGGCCATGCGCTCTTAGTTCGGCCATATGGCCGAACGGTTTGGCCGAGCACCGTCAGGTGTTCGGCCGAACTCGAACATCACCCGAACAGGGTGATGTTCTGCAGAACCCGAACAGTGGCGAACACTGTTCGCCCAACACTAGCTGCTAGCAGCGGCCTTAAAAATTCAGGAATCTGTCTGGAGTCCTGGACCCTGTTGGTGGTGGCGGAGAAGGCAGTCAAGCGGCCTGCAGGCAGAGATGCTGTGTGTGGGGACTGACAGTCTTCGGGCGGGCAGTAGTTCTCCAGGATCCATGCCTCATTCATTTTGATAACAGCGAAGATGATGTAGCAGGAGGAGAGGAGGTGGCAGCAGGCCTGCCTGCAAGCTGTGGAAGTGTCACAACTAAGGTCCGCTGCACAGCCACGTACTCCCTGCTTGCCAGCTAGTGTTGGGCGAACAGTGTTCGCCACTGTTCGGGTTCTGCAGAACATCACCCCGTTCGGGTGATGTTCGAGTTCGGCCGAACACCTGATGGTGTTCGGCCTTTTAAGTTCGGGTTCGCCCCGAACTACTAATTGGCCGCCGAACAGGGCCGAACAGGGGCGCTGTTCGGCCGAACACTGCCCCCCTATGGGGTCGCAGGCATAAGGGGGGAGCATGCCCCGATCGCGGGGGGGGGGGGGGGGGGGGTCGGAAATTCCCCCCACCCCCTCCGCTAGCGCTCCCCCCTCTGCCCGCTTCCCCATACAAAAGTTTCAGGAAGTACCGGTCCGGTGGTAGTGGGTGGCTGGCAGTGGGCGGCACTGTGAAGTGAGTGACTGAGGAGGAGGAGTCCGGAGAGTGACGCATTGAGGGAGGCCGGGCAGCGGGCGGTTCAGCAGTAGTACCGTACTACTGCTGAACCGCCCGCTGCCCGGCCTCCCTCAACGCGTCACTCTCCGGACTCCTCCTCCTCAGTCACTCACTTCACAGTGCCGCCCACTGCCAGCCACCCACTACCACCGGACCGGTACTTCCTGAAACTTTTGTATGGGGAAGCGGGCAGAGGGGGGAGCGCTAGCGGAGGGGGTGGGGGGAATTTCCGACCCCCCCCCCCCCCGCGATCGGGGCATGCTCCCCCCTTATGCCTGCGACCCCATAGGGCCCCCAAAAGCGGGATGTTCGGGGAGTTCGGGGTTCGGCCCGAACATGCCGAACATTGCGGCCATGTTCGGCGAACTTTCCCGAACCCGAACATCCAGGTGTTCGCCCAACACTATTGCCAGCGTTCACCAGGTTGACACAATGGGCTGTGTAAGTAATGTACCTGCCCTGACCGTGCTTGGCAGACCAGGCATCCGTGGTCAGATGGACCCTTGACCCAATGCTGTGTGCCAGAGATGACACCACTTGCCTTTCAAGTTCACGGTACAGTTTGGGTATCGCTTTTTTGGAGAAATAATTGCGGCCTGGTATCTTCCACTGCAGTGTCCCAATGGCCACACATTTTTGGAAGGCCTTAAAGAGTCCACCAGCTGGTATGGTAATAGCTGGCTAACTAACAGTTCCGCCAAGCCAGCTGTCAAGACGCCGGGCAAGGGGGTGACTGGCAGACATTGGCTTCTTCTGCTCAAAGATTTCCCTCAGGGACATCTGGCTGCTGCTGTGTGCAGAGGAGCAGGAACCGCTCGAGGTGAGAGGTGGAGTGGAGGAGGGTGGCTGCGATTGTGAAGGTGCAAGGGAGAAAGCGGCTGAAGATGATGCACCTAAATGAGGAAGAGGAGAAGGAGTGTGGCTTTGCTTTTGTGTGCTGCTTTTCCTCTGGTGCTCTTCCCATTGCAGTTTGTGCCTTTTCTCCATGTGCCTTCGTAAGGCAATTGTCCCTACGTGGCTTTTAGCCTTTCCATAGCTCAATTTTTGGCGGCAGAGAGAACAGATGGCATTGCTCTGATCTAAGGCAGACACACAAAAAATGTCCAAACTGCTGAGCCCCTCTGGGGTGATGGCACTATGGTGGCATCAACAGCTGACATTGAAGGGCATGTTGGCTGGCTGTCCATAGGTGGCGATACATGGCGCCGGACACTACCACCAGCTGTTTCTGAAGACGAGCCCCCCCTGCTTCTTGCAGCAACTCGTCTCCTCCTACTTCTCTCTGAACTGTCTCCTTGGTCATCTTGTCTATTAGGATCCCACGTGGCAGCTGCATCATCATAATCATCCTCCCCAGCTTCGCTTGCCTCAGGCACCTCATAAACTGCTTTGAAGATTGTAGCGCTTGATAATTAATATTTCACAATGGCAGCAGTAAGTTAATATAGAATCCGTAACTATATACCACTATATACCACTATATACCAAAAAATGTAAACAATAAAACTCATGCGCCTCTGCATATATGATTAATGCAATATTTATTAAAACCAATCAGTTAATAAAATCTGCACACCATGAATCTGTATTCAGCCTCTTTCTAGTCACATACCTGGGCAACGTCAAGGGACCCAGGAAGAATTGTCTAGATTTCTATGCTGCCAATTTACTTCATACATGCGTGCATTAAATAAAATATAGAAGCAACCTCCCTTTCTCCTTTAATCTACTGTTCCTCAAATCTCCAGAATCTAAACAGCCAGCATTATAGATCTTTCCATGCAGTGTTATTGTTTCTCCACTCAGCAATACTTTGTACTTGCACTTAGCGTTTATCTGTCTTTCAGAAACCGTATACTGAACGCTACACGTCTCACAGTCTCCAACAGGATTTATATAATGTTCCTCCCTAGTGAGTTTAATCACAAGTGAGTTTGATCACAAAGATTCTTCTGCTACCTCAGTAGCTGACTCACGTTTACCGCACTGATCGGCAGTCCATTCGCTCCAGAGAGAGGAGGGGGGCAGAAGGAGTTCCCAGCTTATCCGGTATCTTTAGATGTATAGATCCGCTTGAGTCCCGGCCGGCGACTCACTGCTGGATCACTCCGATATAGGCTACACGGACTTCCGTCTTGGCGTACTTTGCAACACACGGAGTCCGGGGGTGACGTCACCACACTTCTTAGCCAATAGCCAACGCGTTTCGGTAGGTTCCGCCTACCTTCTTCAGGGCGTACTCCCATTGGCTGTGTACCTTCTTATACTCTGTTACTCCACCCACCTCTCTCCGTATCACTTGTTACTATATCTCTGATAAGCGGACTCGTTTAAAATGCATAAATCTCAATATCTGAGTTCAATCCTAGCGGGACTCCACTGTTCAGAGTGTATATCCATTCAGTTTCTTTCCGTGACATTTTGTCAATATAATTACCACCCCTTCAATCTCTTTCCACCTTCTGTATAGCGAAAAACTTAAAGGTCTCCAAGCTTTTTCCATGATGTTCTTTAAAATGTTTGCTAAGTGGTTGCTTTTCATTCCCATTTTTAATATTATTTACATGTTCTCCTATTCTGGAGAGGAGTTTCCTTTTTGTCCTGCCTATATATTGCTTCTTGCAGCCACATTCAATAATATATATTATTCCAGTGCTGGTACAATTTAATTCTCCCATTATGTTAAACTGCTCATGTGTCACTTGTGACTCAAAATTATACATTGGTGCATGATATTTCGTATTTTTACAAGGAACACAAAATCCACACCTCTTAAAGGAGCCCTTTCTTTTTTCTCTATTTAATTGTGGTTCACTAACAGTTGGTGCAATTATGTTCCTAATACAATTAGCTTTACTAAAGATATATTTTGGTTTCTCTGTTAAAATACCATTAAGCGTCTTGTCTTTCTGTAAAATTTCCCAATGATTTTCCACAATCCTTTTTATATCGTTAGATTGCTGGTTGTATTTCATCTTAATGCTAAGTAATGGATGTGTTTCACTCCCACCCTTAGATTTTAATAAATCTTCCCGATTCAAATCTCTCACTGCATTTAGTGTCTGTTCTAATTTGCCAGTATCATATTTTCTTTCCACAAACCTTTCTCTTAACAAAACCGATTGTTCATTGTAATCATCAATCTCGGTACAATTTCGTCTTATGCGCATAAATTGACTTTTTGGGATGTCTGTAAGCCACTTTAACATGTGACAACTGTCGAGATATATGAAACTGTTAGTGTCAACTTTTTTAAAAAAGGTTTTTGTCTTAATTTGCCCATTATCTATAAAAATATTCAAATCTAAAAAATTTACCGTATTACTGCTGTACTCATAAGTGAATTCCAAATTATATTCATTCTTGGTATTAATCCATCCCAAAAAGCGCTTTAAGCTTTCTTCTCCCCCTCTCCAAATAAAAATGGCATCGTCTATAAACCGTTTCCAGAGGACGAGGCTCGCCCCGGGGCCCTCCTGGCCCCTCAAAATCAATTGCTCCCAGTAAGCCATATTTTTCGCTATACAGAAGGTGGAAAGAGATTGGAGGGGTGGTAATTATATTGACAAAATGTCACGGAAAGAAACTGAATGGATATACACTCTGAACAGTGGAGTCCCGCTAGGATTGAACTCAGATATTGAGATTTATGCATTTTAAACGAGTCCGCTTATCAGAGATATAGTAACAAGTGATACGGAGAGAGGTGGGTGGAGTAACAGAGTATAAGAAGGTACACAGCCAATGGGAGTACGCCCTGAGGAAGGTAGGCGGAACCTACCGAAACGCGTTGGCTATTGGCTAAGAAGTGTGGTGACGTCACCCCCGGACTCCGTGTGTTGCAAAGTACGCCAAGACGGAAGTCCGTGTAGCCTATATCGGAGTGATCCAGCAGTGAGTCGCCGGCCGGGACTCAAGCGGATCTATACATCTAAAGATACCGGATAAGCTGGGAACTCCTTCTGCCCCCCTCCTCTCTCTGGAGCGAATGGACTGCCGATCAGTGCGGTAAACGTGAGTCAGCTACTGAGGTAGCAGAAGAATCTTTGTGATCAAACTCACTTGTGATTAAACTCACTAGGGAGGAACATTATGTAAATCCTGTTGGACTGTGAGACGTGTAGCGTTCAGTATATGCTTTCTGAAAGACAGATAAACGCTAAGTGCAAGTACAAAGTATTGCTGAGTGGAGAAACAATAACACTGCATGGAAAGATCTATAATGCTGGCTGTTTAGATTCTGGAGATTTGAGGAACAGTAGATTAAAGGAGAAAGGGAGGTTGCTTCTATATTTTATTTAATGCACGCATGTATGAAGTAAATTGGCAGCATAGAAATCTAGACAATTCTTCCTGGGTCCCTTGACGTTGCCCAGGTATGTGACTAGAAAGAGGCTGAATACAGATTCATGGTGTGCAGATTTTATTAACTGATTGGTTTTAATAAATATTGCATTAATCATATATGCAGAGGCGCATGAGTTTTATTGTTTACCTCATAAACTGCACCAACAGCAGGTACTTCATCCTCCTCCTCCTCCTCCTACGTTACGTCCATAGTGTCGCCTAATTCAGACATATGAGGTGGTGTAACTTGCTTAGCGCCTTCATCTTGTTGTAACAATAATGTCTGTGAATCAGTTAATTCCCCACCAAATAACTCCTGCGAAGTGTCAAATGCAGCGGATGTGGTGCTTGTAGTAGTAGCGCTGGTGGCTGTGGAAGATCAGGTGTTCTGTGCTAAATAGTCAACCACGTCCTGACAATCTTGGGAGTTGATGGGACATGCCTTCTTCTGAGCACTAGACTTTGGGCCATGGCCGCACAAAATCACGTCAGCACAACCTCAAACAGACCTGCCGGGTGGCCTGCCTCTGGATCTGCCTGTTTTGTCCATACAGGGGGGGGGGGGGGGGGGGGGTGAAGTGAAAGGGTATGCACTGACTTGACTAATACTATGTGCAGTCACACAGGTGCAATGAAAGGTATGCAGTGACTGGCATTACAGCCATTGAAGCAGCAGTCTGCTGCGAGCGCATAAGGTTTCCCTGTCCCTCTGCATCCACTTGGTAAGCCCCATTCTGGGATGTGGTCACTTATATTTGCCCTGTGTGTATACATTTATGTGTATTACTTGCACAATGTGTATTGTATTTATTTTATCTGCACTCTACTTATTGCACTAGGTTTACAATAGCCATTTCCAGCTCTATAGTCACTTCATAGAATGCATTAATAACTGGGTATTCACTTTATTCCCAGTATTTGATTCCCAGTCTTCATTTTTATCTTAATTTTTCTGTGCTTGTATAAATGCGGGTATTTTGCAGGTTCATATATGCACACACTTATGAAAATAAGTTTTTCTTCACCCATTCAGCGTTAATACACTTTTGTGTGCAATTTTGGAGCACTCTCACTGTAAAATTTTACTGGTTCTTTAGTTATTTGATGACATCCTTTTTTGAGCACAGGTTTTTTTTTTTCCCTTCTCCTTCATCCTTGTTCTGGGGCCCATATACTACACACCACAATTCTATTTGAGCTTATATTTTTCAGAGCAGAGGTATGATTACTGTCAGGACCAGGGAATTTTATCTTGTTTTAATTGTTCTTAATGTCAGTCTGTTTATATAAATAAAGGTTTTTCTATTTTTGCAATCATGTTGTTCAGCTTCATCATTTAGATACAGGTTGGGTATCTTTTCTTTTGTTTATATATTCTTATATGCCCACTATCAACGAGATACTTTTTTGCTCTGATAGTGTTATGTTGCAAGAACAACATTAGCTCTCAAAGAGCTGTTGAGGATGAGGAGTGCTTTTTAGCAATAAGTAACACAAGCTTACAAGCTTGACAAGCTTAACACAAAAGCCTAACTAAGCTTTCCCTATGTCAGCAGCCAGGTTCTCTCCCTTCTCCAATTACTGCAGCCACACGAGTAAGTGAAATGGCTGACGCTGCCTGCGTTTTATAAGGGGGGGGGGGGGGGGAGGCTCCAGGAGGGAGTGTAGCCTGATTGGCTACCCTGTGCCTGCTGACTGTGATGTAGAGGGTCAAAGTTGACCCTAATGATGTAGTATAGGGGGCGGGTCGAACTCACATATATTTCGCGGCTCACCGCAAACGCGAACCACCAAAGTCCGTGCGAATAAGTTCGAATGCTAACTATTCGGGCTATTTCTACTGTTCAATGTCACATTTCTGTTCATTTCACAAAAGTAGGCCAGAGCAACCGTCATTGACAAAGTTCTTTGTTAAACAAGTCATCTGAGTTTCTATTAGTTTTTATGTGGAAATTCCTTTAGATATAAGAGTGCTTGGGATTACAACAGGATTCCGGAAGGAATTATGCTCACGAGCCAAGGTTTCAAGGGAGTAAAGTGGGGCGCCCAGAAGAAACCCACACCAACACAAGAGAACATACAAACTCCATGTGAGAAAACGCAGAAAAGCCGCCGCAAGTACTCAGAGTAAGGCGGCTGATTCCGTGTTCAACATGGCAGCTTGCACGCAGGGACCTGCATTCACTTGCCTGACGGAATGCGGAGAAACCGCCGCATGCCCAAAGAACAGGGTGGCGGATTCCGCGTCCGACACGGCGGTTTGCACGCATAGGCCTACCTCTGTCAGTACTGCTGAATGCGGAGAAAACGCCGCACGCTCGGATAGCGGTGCGGCGGATTCCACATCCAAAACAGCAGAGGCATTACAACACATGTCTGGTGTGGCTGGGACTGATAGTTCACACTGGTTCAGAAGGACGCGTGCGCGCGCGGAGAGGCAGAGCATTTATGACAGCCAGAAGGGTGTCAGCTGACCAGGCCGGTCAGCTGACAATTCTTTCAGTTCTCATTGGTCCAGCACTTAGGGGAGGCGCAGGAGAGCGCTGGTGTATATATACTGGGTGCTGGTCATTCTTCTGGTGTCTGGCATTGCGATCACTACGTGGTAGCACTCAGACCCTGTCAGTATCTGTGTTACATTAGACCAGTTTCCTAGGTGTTGATGATCAAGGAGCTCACACCTTAGTCTAGCAATTGTTGATTATTTGTTATGACCTTCTGCTTTCCTGACCATTCCTCTGATCTCTGATTTTGTACCTTTGTCATTCTGATACTCTGTTGCCAACTCGGCTAGTCTTAGGATTCTGCATCTGTCTCCTGTCTCTGTACTTTATCTGTCCGTGTGTTAACGACCTGGCCTGCCCGACCTCGAGAACTCTCTCTCCTGTTGAGAGATAGTTCACAGATCTGTCAGTGACACTCCCTCATTGGTGTCACTTACGTTCTGGCCTTCCCACTCTCGGCCTGACTCCTCCCTGTGGAGAGTTCAGACCAATGGAAGGAACTTGCTGCGGAGCAGTACTCCTTATTGCTCTAGCACCTGATAATCAGGTGCGAGCCTCAAAGTATTACTGTTGCACCAAAACACTCTCATCTCTCAGGTGTCCAGAGGTTAGAGATATATCTGATTATCGTTGATACTGCAGATCATCAATAATCGGGTATATATCTGCATTCTCAGTGATACTGCAGATCACCGGTAATCAGATCCTCTCTGTGTTACACCGATCGTTACACTCCATGCAGACAATGTCCTAACCCAGATTTCAACCAGCACTGCAAAGCAAGAGTACGATTCACTACACCCCAACACAACACAGACAGACAATTATGACCAGGGGTGTAACTGCAGGGAAGCAGCCACTGCAATCACAGGAGGGTCCAACACTTTCAGCAGCCTTAAAGGGAATCTGAAGTGAAAATAAACTTATGCGATCATGATTTGTATGTGTAGTGCAGCCAAGAAATAGAATATTAGTAGCAGGCTAGCAGCACAGATATGAGTTTCATATTGTTTCTAGTACAGGAAGAGTTAATAAACTTCAATTGTTATCTATGCAAAAGAGCTTCTCTGAGCTCTCTGACTAATTTAGTCAGAGCGCAATGCTGTTTTCTGAAGCACTTAACTTGTCACTCTGTTTCTTGTTTAAGGTTTTTCTTCCAGGAAGTTCAAAGGGTCATTAGCTCTGCTCTGTTTCATCATGTAAAATACAGAGTGTAATTTGTAAACTACAAATAATAGAGAATGATGAAAAAAAAAAAACAGCTATATAACTGAGAATAAAAATTGGAGACTCTTTTCTTTGCTACTAATGTTCTATTAATTTTCCGTACTAAACATACAATTCATTAGATCATAAGTTTTTTTTAGCTTCAGTGTCATTTTAACTACTAACTTCCCCTTCCTCCAATAAAGGGACCCATCTTTCTGATTAGGTGTTTTTGTGGCTACACTTGTTATGCGTGTGAAGATCATGATGGCCACCAGAGCCGGGACAAGGTCCTTCAGCACCCAAGGCTGAGACAGTAAAGTGCGCCCCTCCATCCCTCCCACCCCAGCCGTCACACACGGATTGCTATTAGACTAAGAGACACCCCAGGGCCCCCAACCTCTTAATCTCTAGTTATCTAGCTTGCAGTCGTTGCCATGTATCCCCTTTATCTATTTCTCTCTGCTTCAAACACAATAGGGGAATGATAGCTGAGTGAGTTGCGCGTCCCCTCTTACACTGCGCCCTGAGGCTGGAGCCTCTCTTGCCTCTGTCTCGGCCCGACCCTGATGGCGACACTTGTTTTATGAACCTTGCGAGATGGACCTTTTAGGCTGTGAGGGTCGACAAGGGAAAATATGTGAACATTCTGGGGGGAGGGGGGGGGGGGTGGGAGACATGATTTGTGGTTATTTCACTTATCATTACCCCTATTTGTATTATATAAGGCTAACAGAACTGTTTTGGCCAATGTGATAGAAGAGGCACAGTCACACGGCTTATGTGGCCAGAAAACTGACATCCTGAATATATTTTGCAGTTTTCTCCCAAGGCAGGCATGGCAATTCTAATGTAATTTTAGTAAAGCTTTCCTGCCATTATTCACTACATAAGTACATTAATAAATGAAATGGCATGTTCCCGTATTAATGAATGCCATCACAGCCCTCTGCACAGGCCACATACACATCCTCCTGCACTGATGCTCACTACAGAATGGAAGTAATGCTTGCATAACTGTCCCTTAGAGATAAGAAGGTCTCTGGCATCAGGCAACGGATCTTTTGTTAAGGTGGCCATACACTGGTCGATTTGCCTTCAGATTCGATCAGAGAGGGATCGTATGGCTGCCTCTACTGCAAACAGATTGTGAATCGATTTCAGCATGAAACCAATCACAATCTGTGAAGCTGCCGCTGTTCCCCCACCTCCCCCTGCATACATTACCTGATCAGATGATAGTGTTAAAACTTCCTGCCGGGACAGGAAGAAGTGAAGCCTGCTGGACTCGGAGCCCAGCCGAGAAGGAGCAGCGGTAACACGCGCTGGCGGAACAGGTAATGTATTGCCGCTGTATTACGTCGGTCGTCGGACATTCGAACGCCGCTATCGGCGTATTCCCGACCCGCCGGCGATCGAGCGAAATCTTCTACACGGACATTCGGTTGGAAAGCGATCGTTCGGTCAACGTTTGCGCAATGATTACAGAAGCTGGATAAAGAGTGGTTACTTAACAAGAGATAAAGCAAATCCCAAGGGAAAAAAAAATCCCTATCAAATCAACTCCAGGGGTGTGTAGAAACTATGCCCAAATGTAATTACACATCGTAATTCATAATTACACATCGGAATTCATAAGTACGCATCGTAATACGAAGTTTGTAAATTACGCTTACGAATTTATGCGTAAAAATCCACCGCTATGTGTAATTACGGCTGTTATGCGTAGTTCACATGTATCTTGCGAATTCACCTATGAATGTGCTATACGCGTACATACGTACGCATGTTAATTACGCATGGGCATGCGCATAAGAGATATAGGATATTCGCATACAAATTTACACATTGTCAAGGGGAACGTACGCATAGAAATGCAGAGGAATGCGGAAATATGTCCGCATTCACTCATAAGTGTCCGCATATAATTACGTTTCAGCTTACGCGTAATTTTGTAATTTAATGCGTAATTACGTTTGACAACCCTAGGTGAAAGTAGGCCTCAAATACGTAATCCCGCGACGCGTAATTGCGGAAAATTACGCGTAATTAGTCGTCCCTAATCAACTCTACTTGAAGTATTTTACAGTGAATCTCCATCTATGTAAAAGAAATAGAAATACAATAAAAAACAAAACAAAAACAATACACTATGCCGTGTATCAGTGCTACAGTCATTTTATAATTCAAAGTTATAAACCTATATCTCCGCCTCGGTTTGCAACATGCAATGCATGTCTTAAAGTGGACCTGAACTCTTGCAAAGGAAAGAGGGGAAATATAGAGAAATGCACCCTGTATGTTTTCAGAGAGTTTGACCATTTCGGCCCGCAGGTATTTTTCACCTTAAGGATGAGAGGAATTTTAACCTTTCAGCGCTTCTCCCATTCATTCCCCAATAACTTTATCACTACTTATCACAGCAAAATGATCTATATCTTGTTTTTTCCGCCACCAATTAGGTTTTCTTTGGGTGGTACATTATGCTAAGAATTATTTTATTCTAAAAGCATAATGGGAATAATAAAAAAAAATTCATTATTTTTCAGTTTTCAGCCATTACAGTTTAAAAATAATTCATGCTACCATAATTAAAATCCACACATTTTATTTGGCCTGGTTATTGCAACGTTAAAATTATACCCCTAGTGTAATGTATGGTGACAATATTTTATTTGGAAATAAAGGTGCATTTTTTCAGTTTTACACCCATCACTAATTTTTAACCCATAATTTATGAATTATATGCCCTCTAGTCTTGACATAGATACCGTAATAATTTATTTTTATTCCCCAAAGTCAGTAGGTGTGTTTTACTATTCGGCCACAAGATGTCCCTGCTGAGCAAAAATCCCATTAGTGTACAATGTGCGTTAATTGGGATACAATGTATTACTACATTGTAACCAGGGAAGTGACGTGGGCTTCCATCGAAAGCCTCCAATCATATTGCCGTCACGGAGATTATGAATGGAAACTGTTTCCAAATATAAAATTAATGATCCGGCGGCGGAAACCGTCGGAAATCTTGGCGGGAGATAGCACGGCGGCTCCATTTACTTTTGTCCCCTGCAGCCAATCCCTCCTGCTAGCAGCAGCAGCGCAATCGCGGGCGTCTGCGTCCAGGATCGCCTGCAGACCCCCCCATACTGCAGGGACGTGACTAGCGCGTCCCTGCGGCTCTAGCTGCTGCGGACGTGATGCTCACGTCCGCGTGGCTGAAATAGTTAACCTGTTTAATTTGCCATCATCTGTGACTAATCACAAGTTTAATTCGATCTATCAGCTGTGTCAGCCTGGCAATCTCATAATCTCGTCAGAGCAGCTAATTTGTAAACACAGGATGTTAGCCCTATGTCTGCTCTCATGAAAGCGGGAAATAGACACACTGCATATTTCTTGAAGGATTTGTATCAGCTGTAACAAAGAAATGTTTTACTTTGAAGGTTATTATGCTGTTGCTTAACTTTTAGAGCAGAGTGGAGGTTCCGAGTTCAGGTTTACTTTGAAACAGTGGTAGTAGTCTCTTTAGGAGGAATAAACTGAGGAACAGTCATGAGGATTCCCCCCCTTTCTCCAGTAAAATGTCTATGCGCCTCCCTTGATGTTCACACCCCCTTCCCCATGGTGCTCACTAGTGTTGATATTGGAATTCAGCATTGCGAATTTGTAGCACGCAAATACTCTCAATTGCCTCTATTTGGATTTGGAAAGAGGAAGTATCAGAGTCATGTGAAATGCGCTGTGGCATGCAAGCAAGTGGACTCCCCCGAACCCTGTCAACTTGTTTGGTGCTGAACAGTGGTAATCAGGAGTATTTGAGTGCTCCAAATTCACTATGCCGAATTCAAACCACAACACTAGTGCTCCTCATGGCAAGAGGCCCTTCTGCCAGGCATCATAGAACAGGTGCAGCCACCTTAACTCCCCCAACCCACACCAAGTGCACCCACAACAATACATCCCCTACATCAGGGGTAGGGAACCTATGGCTCGGGAGCCAGATGTGGCTCTTTTGATGGCTACATCTGGACGAGATGCTCGCACTTTGATTGGCCCAATAGGCTGCCTGTAACTTGACTGGCAGCCTATTGGGCCAAAGTGCTGGGATCTCGTCCTACAAAGTGAATCAATCCCCAAGTCAGTTAGATAATTGTACAAACTGTTAATTTGAAGCAGACACAGACTTTCAAATTCAAGAAAACAGATTTATTGGCATACTCATATTTATAATGTTGCAACGCGTTTCATGGGCGTATACACGCTTCATCAGGCAATAAAAAAGGGAAGAGAGTATATAACATATGTCTACTCTATTGTCAAGTTGTCTGTATGTTTTTGGGATGTGGGAGGAAACCTTAGCGCCCAAAGAAAACCAACACAGACATGGGGAGAACATACAAACTCCATGCAGATAGTGTCCTGGCTGGGTTTCGAACCAGGGACCCAGCACTGCAAGGTGAGAGAGCTAATCACTACACCACCGTGCTACCCGAGATTAAAGTGGGGTTACAAAGATAAGCATAAATGGGAAGTAAGTATAGTTTTTCTATAGTTTATACTGCTTTATGGTATTTTGATCATTGACATCAACACCAAAGTCAGCTGTATTTGTTGGAGCCAAGATTGCGTTCCACTGATAAACTGAAACAAGTGCAGTGACCGTTTCTTACAAAGACAACGTGAGTTTAGAAAGAGGTGATGCTTCCAGCTGAAGAAGATGCAGACAGAAGACATGCTAACACTGGCCTCATTTGCGTCATTTCTTATACATAGTTCCTCTTTTCCCATTGCAGAAAGGCAGCCACTCATTACCCAGTGACTGCAGGAGTCTGTAGGAGGAAGCTAAAAGTGATTGATCTATAGATTAACGTGAATTTTCTCATGTAGTCTATGCTAGACTGGTGTCATAAGCAGGAGACTGATGTTGAATAGATGCTCAAGCATGTTTGAAAATGTGTGACTGACTAAAGGATTGTTCCTCATTCCTTGACAATAGAGGACATTGTAACACTACTGTGTACGTGTTCAAATATGTGTGCGTGAAAAGATTGGGATGGGAGTGTGTGTATACAGTTTCATCATTCTGCACACTGCAACACTAAGGGCTGGGATCCACTACAAATAGCAAGTCCCCCTCAAAAGCCTGAGAGTGATTTTGCAATTAAAAACAGAAATTTTCCAGGTACGCGATTCCCACAACCAAATCGCTCTGAAAATGCTGCAGACACTACAATTGCGATTTCGGCAAATCAGAATAGTGGTTTTGATGGCTATAGGCTTTCATTATGAAAAGGGGGGAGGTTGCGCATCCCTTAAAACATGCTGCAATTGACTGGTTAATCACTCAGGCATGCACCACCTCTATTAGGCTGAAAATGCATGCCCTGCGTCCAAAACAAATGCTACATTTATTATACTATGGAGGAACTTTGGCATTCACTATAATTTGCATGCCAAGTATAATATAATGGACACTTGCGCCATGGTGAGGCAGACCTCCGGGCAAGTGGCCTAACCTAAATTAAAAACAACATATGTATGACATTGGGAGCAGCTAAGCACAAATGTGTAACTTACATTTTAATGGACAGCGAGGAGAGGACCAGCGCATCAAACAAAGGCTGCATCTGAAATGACCAACAGCTCACAAGTGCAGCACCTCTAATAAGCTTTCTGCACACTTCGCATTCAATTCAGATGCAAATCATATGCATAACTACTATTACTTACCATGCAAACGGGAAACTCAGGAATACAGGCTAGGAGCAGCTAACCTGGTAGTTACATACTAGCAATTAGCCTAGTGCTTTTGGAAATTGCAGGGAATCTTTGAAATGCACAAATCGTGGCCAAAAACAATGTAGTGGGCACAAGCCCTAGGGGTTAGTTCACATAACAAATCACAAAACACAATTGTAATCACTAGGCAGTGTAGCAAACAGAGGAGTAACTATACGGGAGCAGCACATGCGACCGCAGGGGAACCCAGAGCTGGGAGCGGGGGCATCTACTAACCTTCCCTTCCTCTGATACAGGGGACTATACTTCAGATCAGGTGTTTTAGTGGCCACACTTGTTATGGGTGTGAAGACCATGATGGCTACACTTGTTTTATAACCCTTGTGAGATGGGCCCTAAGGCCATGAGGGCAAAAAGGGGAGTCAAGGGAAGGGGTGTGACCATTAATTTTGCTAAGGGGCCCCATGAATTGTAGTTACGTCACCGGTTGCAAAGTGATTTTCCAAGTGATTTTGAAGGAATGTGCGATATTGCAGCCTTCCATCAAGCTTAATCACTGCAGTGGGATCAAACTCCACTTCCACTGCACTAGCGCTTTGCTGATCGCCAGTGATAAGCAAGCACCCAAGTCACCACTAGTGTCCACTAGGCCTAAGGCTGTGGGGAGGTAGGCAAAGCACTGCTTACACCAGCATAACCTCAACATGTTTGTTATATTTCAGATGAGGTGAGGTCTTATTCTTTGAGCCCTGCCTGAGTCCATCAGAAATGGTTAGTAATTGAACTCCAAAGTTCAAGGTTAGGCTTTATTCAAATGAAAATAGGCCATTGGGGTCCTGCACAAATACCTAGTCATTTGTTTCCATGAATAAATGCTGTGCTTATGCTGTGGTAATATGATGCTTTATTTTCCACTGCTGCAGTACAGCACTTGTATTTCTACTTTTGGTATTATCAGGTAATGTTCTCAAAAAAATCATTATTTTACATACTTCTAGCAAATGTATCCGATTCAGTTTAACAAATGTTTTGAGAGCTGGCCATACACTTGGTCACCCGATGTGGCAAAACAAGGAATGGATTTAAGAAGTGATTCGATGCAGTGCAACCCTATGGGTCCTCAAACTACCGCCACTCCTGCACAAACCCCTAATCGACTTGCAGCTTCCGTACAGTCCAATCAATTCTTTTCATACATTTTTGGTAAAAATTTACCGAAAGTCGATCAATTGGACATTTAACGTAAGCCTGTAAGGAAACAAGTGCCCCTATGGGGTACTTACCTTGGGAGAAGAAAGCCTTTGGATCCTAATGAGGTTCTCCCGATCTTCTTCAGCCTCAGGGATCCATCGCTGGCAGCCCCCGAAAATCCACCATGGAGGCGCAGTAGCGGCTTTAGCATGTGGCAATATTTACCAATCCATGCTCCTGCGCAGCCACAGTACAAGCTTCCCCT
Organism: Hyperolius riggenbachi; assembly: GCF_040937935.1. Lineage (NCBI taxonomy): Eukaryota > Metazoa > Chordata > Amphibia > Anura > Hyperoliidae > Hyperolius > Hyperolius riggenbachi. The sequence continues at coordinate 471,736,965 of NC_090647.1, forward strand.
CGGGCTCTGGTGGAAATAGCCCAGCCCAATTGCATCAGCTCTAATGTGCAGGAGGCTTGCGCCTGCACAGTAGAGTGGACCTGATCGGGCTCAGCTATTTCCACCAGAGCCGAGGGGAAGCTTGTACTGTGGCTGCGCAGGAGCGTGGATTGGTAAATATTGCCTCATTCTGTTCGGGGGCTGCCAGTGCTGGATCACCAAGGCTGAAGAGGACTGAGGAAAGCTTGATTAGGATCCAGAGGCTTCCTCCTCCTGAGGTAAGTATCCCTAATTGGCACATTTTCCCCTAACAGAATGACTTTAAGGGGAATCAGATTGATCAAATCTGCATGGAATCGAATGGTAAATCGATAAGTGTATGAGCACCTTAGTGCTGAGTGGTTTCCTATAAAGTCAATCTGCCTGCCTAGAAACCTTCCAGAAATGTGATGCCATATGTGATAATCCTAGATTTCAAGCGAAGCAATAAGCCCTCTAACTACCATAGCTACTCTTCCCCTTACACTGCTAGTCCAGTCTTATCAGTCTGTCGACCGCTTGTACTCACTTGCAACTGTCGGCAGAACGACCACACTGCAGGAGGGTCTGACGGACCCATCGTTTTAAAAAGTACGAATACTGGATGTCCTGCCATGGTAGCTGCTCAGGCCAATGTTGAGTGGTCTCTGCAGTAACCTGATTCCATGTGGCAAGTCACTCGCTCCTCAAACCGTGTTTGGGCAGATGCCAGAGACCTATAATACTGGGACTCTAAAAAGCTGACGCACAATACGGGGAGTACTGGAAAACTGGAACCATGATATGGGAAAACTTGGGCACAATACAGGGATAACGAACGCTGGGACAAAGCACTAGCACACATTACTGGGGGCACTGAAAACCTGGGACAATATTCTGGGTGCAAAGCAAAGAACGAACACACTACTGGGATATTGGAACACTATCAGGGACACCTGGGACCACACCACTGAAGGTACTGGAAAAGTTTATCATATTGCTGTGGTTATTGGAAATCTAAGATTCTGGAAGGCTAGAGTCACAGCACCGGGTACTGCCATGCTTATCCTATGGCATCAATACCTAATAAACCACTGACCCAGATGAGAAAAAAAATAGAACTTGGCTGCTCAACTAGGTGCAGTTCACACTGAAAATGACTCAACTACAGGTAGGGCCCATCTACACTTAATCAGTTGGTGTGCATTACTGTGCGTTAATACACGTTGGTATACGTTTTTTCCATAGCAGTGCATTGTGAATAAGATTTTAGTTAAAACGTGTTGTGTGACAGGTGCCATAGGAAAACATGGGCATTATTTTGAAAATCAGTTTTCTTTCAGATAAAACTGAGAACAACTGATCAAATGTAAAAGGGGCCTTACAGTGTTCTGACTTTGACTAGTACAGATCCTTTGTACTGATCTTGAGCTTTGTTGTAGTTCCCACTGTGAAATGCAGGTGTGCCATACTAACAGATCAAGGACAATGTATGTATCCACCGTAAAGAAGTTTGTACAGGTCGGGTTTGTCCATTACAGAAATGGAAGAGATAAACCCAAGCATATTAAAAACGAGCATGAGCCCACAAGAAACCATGGGTGTGTTCTGCGTGTCTGCTGGGGTGCTGATGTGTGAACCCATGTGACTGTAGCCAAAGATCTAGGTAGAAATGGAGCGCTCCATAGTGTATTATCAAGGGGTAACTTTATTCACAAAATGATAATGTACTTACAAGAAGATGGCAAACAGTTCGCATATCAGCAGTACAGCCAACCGCTTCCAACCCTGTGGCCAGCAGCACGATCTCCGGTGGACCGGGATGTCGTCTCGCTGGGGGGGTGGGCGTGGCTTTAGAACAGCGTGCGTATGACATCATGACGCATTTCGGCGCTCTGCGCCTTCGTCAGGTGACGTCAGCCGCACTGCACACTTACTTTATACGCCCCTGAGCTGTAGTCATAGCTACAGGAAGCTGCTTGTCAAGCTGGCTGTGAACCACACACTGTAGCCAAAGACCTAGTCATTTCTAAAAATATGAACTATTAGTTGCTAAAAGCTGTTTAACCTGAATCAGGACCTTATGAGAAATCCAGCCCTGTATGTATCCCTTTGTTCTAAGATGGTCTTTGTAAAGTAATGCACAACCTTACCTCATATTTTGTGTATAAATTATTTTAAAACCAACCTTTACCCATGTCCTATCTAGAATACAAATACATGTTTGCTTTACCTAAGAAAGGCCTAGGCAGGCCCAGATTTACCTCACAGGAGCCTATAGGCACAGATGTCCTGGCACCCCAGAGTTCACCCTCCACAAACCTACAAATTCCCACTGAACCGCACCGCAAGTCTTCTGGCTGGCCCAGCTGTCACTTCTCCCTTACTTCCCTTGCCCATCATAGGTAGCTACAGGTGCCCCTTAGCAATAAGTAGCCAGATGTGCCCTCAATAATAAGTATCTAGAGGTGCCCCCAAGTATTAGGTTGCTAGAGAAACCTCAGTTTTATGTAGCTATAGGTTCCCTTGACTGAAGGGAGAGCTCATCAGTGGAATGTTGGGTGCTGGGTGAGTAACCTCTCATTTACACTCTGCTCAGCACTCTGCATAGCACTCTGCATAGGGCAAGAAGGGGGGAGGCACTTGGAGAGGGAAGTCAACCGCCTTTCCATCATCAGGCACTAGTAGGCACATGCTTACAGTGCCTTATGGTAAATCCAGCCCTTGCCCTGGAGAACGTGTAGTGTATCTCCACAGAACCTAGGTGATAAGACTCAGTGCGTGATTTACCTAAAATGAAATGACAGCCCATGAATCTAAGGTAATGATAAAAATACACAAAGTAGAAAAGAAGAATGTGGAAGCAGAGCAGGATTCACTTTACAATACTTCATGCCCTTAGCTGCTGCTAGCTGCATACTAAATTAGCCAGACAGCAAACAAAAAAAGCATCAAAGTGTACTAATAAGACTTGCAAATATTCCTGCTGGGTCACTGACAACACCGAAGGAGCTACACTGACATCTCTGTACACGCTGTGCATGTTTATGCATAAACACTTCCTCCCTCAAAAGTTCCCCGGTATGTGACTTTCCAGCAATGCAAGAGTAGTTGTAATACAGTAACAAACCATTTCAGTAGAAATGCACTACTGGAGATATTTCAGTGTGTGTGAGTGTGTGTGTTTATGTATTTTGTAGCTTTGTCTTGCATATTCAATGTTTTCATAACAAAGAAACAGGTTCAGTGTGATAAGTAGCAATTTGTAGCAACAGCAAAGAATGTTCTGTATGTTGAGGTCAAGCCAGACAAATCCGCAATGCAAATGCATCTGTTAATAGCAAACAAAACTTCCCTTGAACAACATTCTTAAAGGGGAACTTCAGCCTAAACAAACATACTGTCATTAAGTTACATTAGTTGTGTTAATGAAAATAGATAAGTAATCTAATCTCTTACCCACCCTGTTTTAAAAGAACAGGCAAATGTTTGTGATTTCATGGGGGCAGCCATCTTTTTCATGGGGGCAGCCATCTATTTGGTTGAAAGTGACAGGGAGCATGAAACACAGTTCCAACTGTCCTGTGTCCTGATCACCCCTCCCAGCTGTGCACGCTAGGCTTCAAATCTCAAATTAAAAAAAAAAAAAAAAAAAATCCGCGCCAAAAGAGCAGAAGTAGAAAAACAACCTCAGAAATCCCATCATACGTTGCACAGCATCAGGGGAAAAATGCCCGGGCAGTTTTCTTCTGTGTAGCTAAAAATGAGGCTTGGGTAAGAAAAACAAAGTTCTGATGCTGTGAAACTGATAAAGAAACACCAAGCCTTTTCAGTGCTGCTGAGTAGATTTTTATTCTGAAGGTTCACTTCAAAGAGACACTGAAGGGTCTAAAAAAAAATATCTTTTTATTTAATAAATGTGTTTAACCTAATAGCCCTAACTAAACCGTCGCATCCCCGCCGCTGTAAACTATCTAAATCCCCCCTAACTCCTCCTTCCCTTTCCCTTGCAAAATGCACAACTTTCTTGGTCATGGATTTTGCTGCCCTAAGCGCTTCTGTGTGAGGCAGGGATATGAGCTGCAGCCCCGCCTAACACGCGTCTGTCAGTGGCGGATCTCCGCCTTTCCCCCGCCCCTCTCATCGAAGGAAGACTGAGAAGGGCGGGGGTGAGGCGGCGATCCGCCGTTGACAGACGCGTGTGAGGCAGGGCTGCAGCTCATAGCCCTGCCTCACACGGAAGCGCTGCCCAGATTGCCACTCGGGGAGTTTGGGCGGATTTAGTTAGATTAACATGTGTATGTACAGTGCCTAGCGCACAAATAACTATGCTGTGTTCCTTTTTTTTCTTTCTCTGCCTGAAAGAGTTAAATATCAGGTATGTAAGAGGCTGACTCAGTCCTGACTCAGACTGGATGTGACTACAGTGTGACCCTCACTGATGAGAAATTTCAACAATAAAACACTTTCCTGGCAGAGAATTGCTTCTGAGAGCAAGAAAGAGATAAAAATAGGAATTTTCTTATCAGTGTGGGTCACGCTGTAGTCACTTCCTGTCTGAGTCAGGACTGAGTCAGCCACTTACATACCTGATATTTAACTCTTTCAGGCAGAGAAAAAAAAAAAAGGAACACAGCCTAGTTATTTGTGTGCTAGGCACTGTGCATACACGTCTATCTCATCATGTCACATGTCACTTCGGGCATCCTTTAAATAAAAAGAAGCTTTTTTTGGGACTTCAGAGTCTCTTTAAGGGCTTGATTCACAAAAGCGTGATAACTGCTTGCACGGCAGTTATCACGCGATCTGCTGCGCACGAAGGTTTGTGCGCGTAAAGGATTACGTTCACATGTAAACGAAGGTTTGCGAGCGATCACGTGTGCATTTCACACGCGTGATAGCATGCAAAACTTCTTTATCACGCAGCGTAATCCTTTATGCGCCCAAACCTCCTTTACGCACGCAGCAGATCGCGTGATAACTGCCGTGCAAGCAGTTATCACGCTTTTGTGAATCAGCCTGCAATACATATAGATTGCCGCACAATGTGGTAAAATGATCAATCCCTCACACATAGCACATCAATTTTCAATAGACATCAGCATGGAATGTATTCAGTTGCGTAGATAAGGAGCTGTAGGCCCCAGTGGAAGTTTTATATTGTCCCCCCCCCCCCCCCCCTCCAACCACTCTATACATAATAGTTGATACGGCACACCAAAACCTGCCAAGGACAACCACAGTGTCAGAGAATGAGGAACAGTTTGGTAATGGTTACTACTATTCAAAGCATCTATAGAAGTGATGATTAAGTCAAATAGAGAGCTAATACTGTGGTTGAGGGAGGGCCCTTCTGGCCCCGATGTGGTCGCAACCTCTGCATCCCCTATTGCTACACCACAATGTATTGCAGATCAGCCGAGTCCAGGGAAGTAGTGTTGGTCTGGAGGAGGGCATGGGAAGCCTCTGCAGGATCCAGAGGCTTCCCTCGTCTTAGGTAAGTATCTTTTTTTTTTTTTTTGTAATTATTCTACTCAGTCTTTGGTTCTCTTTAAACAAGATTCAGGTTCTACAATGCTCTTCATTATGCTGCCAGTCACCTTCCCAAATGACAGAGATTCATTTGCTGTGTTGTCGTCAAAACTGGCTTATTTTGGAGAAGACATTAAAAGTTTATTACTTTCATGCCAGATATACACAGGTTGAAATATGCCTAATCTGGTAAAGCGACTGATAATTCCTTTGTCAGGTGCCAGTGCTTGGGGTGTATTCACTAAACGTTGGTAACATTGCAGTGCGCCTGGATACTTTCCACAGTTAGGTAGCATGCATTTGTAATAAGCACAATCCGTATTACCTAGGTAATACTTCCCGTTGTCATGGTACCATGCATTAAGCAAGTGGCGTAGTGTGCGGAACCCTAGCAATGTATGCATTACCAGGGTAACGTGGGACATGCTAATTGTGCAACATGGGCTGCTTAACTGTTGGAACTGGTACTGGTAAAAAAACTGTAGTGGGCACCTTCTACACACCAATTTTTACCAACATTTAGTGTACACACCCCATTCATATTAAAACCTTCTCCAATTATTTAGGAGTAAATTTTAGTAAAAATACGATCAAGCACTGATCTAGCTGCTAACTTTGTACTACTTAATGCAGTGAAAACCCATATGGTGATCAGTCCCCAGCAGATTCTCTCCTACCCTACTTAACAGAGATTTCTTAACATGTCCAATCACCCACTCCATCAGAAAAGTGCCCAAAAAATTGATCAAAACTTGATTAATTGTCCTGTTAAGGTGGCCATACACTTAGGCTGGTTTCACACCAGGACGTTGCGTTTTAGGGGACGTTAAGATCGCATAACGTGCCCATAACGCAACGCCTGGTGCTCTCTGATGTGGACGTCAGAGGGTGATGTGGACGTCAGAGTGTGCAGCTCACTCTGGCGTCCGTGATACCGTGATGCGTACTCTTGGACGCATGCGGCATCACGTGGTCCCGCCTGGCCAATTGCCGCACAGAGCGGCCGCTCCAGGAAGTAAACATTGCACGTCACTGAGTGCAGTGAATATTAATTAGCCATGTGCCTGGCCACTCTCCGCTCCTCCCCAACATTACTGAGCATGTGCAAGCAGTCTAACTTATAAAGTACTGCATGCAGTACGTTGTTTTATGGCGCAGCGTTACTAAGTAACGCAACGTGGGCACTGTGAACAGCCCATTGATTTTTCATTGCTGTGCGGTGGGGTGCGTTACAGGCTGCTCTAACGTGCGCCTGTAACGTCCCACTGTGAAACCAGCCTTAGAGATTTGCAGCAGATTCAACCATCAGATAGATTTCTGTCAGATGTGTGCCACACACTAGGAACAGATTTCCAATAGATTTCAGAATGAAATCTATTGGAAATCTATAGAAATGCATTATTGGACCATTAGATCCAATGCAACTCTATGGGCCATGGATCTGCTACCAGCAGCAAATAGACCTAGATTTTATATCCTGTCAGATAGATCAAATCCATTGAAATTGATCGAAATCAGCCAAAAATTGATCAAATGATTTGAAAGAATTGATTTCTGATCGATTCTATAGACTCAATTGATCGATCGATGGCTGAAATCGACCAGTGTATGGGCCCCTTTAGGGCTGGAGCAGCAGATTTCTGGCAGAATTTATGAAGTGATCAGCCTAAATGTGGTTAGGCATACATAGATTGTCCACTAATGTTGCAAACAGATAAATACCGCTTTGATCTGAATCTGATTAGAGAGGGATGGAATCCTTCCACACACTGCACATAGATTTTCAATAGATTTCAACAAGATGCAGTGCAACACTATGCATTTTCACCACACAAACAAGCACAGGGTTTTCTTATGAACAGTTTGTTTTAATCTTCAGTCAAAATATCTTCAGAGTTGCGGACAAGACGTATGGATACACTTTCAGATTTTCCAAATCACATAAAAGACTGCCTGACACGTGTTTCATTGCCAAAAGCCACTTCCTCAGAGGCACACTGTATACAAACATGTGGACCAGGGAATTGTGTAGCCGCAATCTGTATTCTATGTAAAAGAAACATTCAGCGATGACTCCATGTGCAGAGAGCATCCATGGACTAGCAGGGATATGTTGCAATATTGAGGTGTGGAACAGACATATATATATTGTTTTATTGTGTCTACAGTGCAACACTATGTGCCGTTGATCTGGTGCTAGCTCCTCAGCCACAATCATTCAAGATTTTCTGTACAATTCGAAAATTTAAAACGATTTTTGATCACCGTGGCATGTTGTGCTATAGATTCCTGGCAGATTCGATCCATGTGATTGAATCTGTCGGGAGTCGATAGGGAAAACCGATGTGTGTATTGCTTGCTTGAGGCCCCTTTTACACTAGCAGGGTAAACCTGCATTGCGTTACCCTATTTTGGCGCAAAGGGATGCAAATGCAATAAAAGTCTATGGAGATTTTTACACTTATGGTGGTCTCTTGCGGTGCGCTGGAAGTATCCAAGCCTATGCGCGACACACCTAGTGTAAACAATGGAGTGTGGTGCGTTGTGGCGCGTATGCACATACCAACGGGAATGCCAGTGATGTACTTCCTGCCCAGCAGGGACATCCCTCGCTTACCTCAGTAGAGGTATGTCTCTTGATAAACAAGAGGCTACCTCCATCCTCCTTGCCTCCACTGATCCAGTGCTGAGACCCTCTGAACCTCTTTAACAAGAGCTTGTCACAGAGTGCGCGCATCCGAGTTACAGTCCATGAACGAGCGTGTCTGCACTATGCAGGTGCAAGGCATTCTCTGCAATGCAGCCGCACTTGTTCACAGACGGGAGCTTGGCTGCGACCCCCCAGAGGGTTCTGGTGTCCATCGGTGGTCTTGAGGAGGATGCAGGAAGCCTCTGGAGGATCCAAGGGCTTTCCTCTACCAAGGAGCGTACCTAACTTTTTCCTTAGTCAAAGTCACAGGTTTACACAGACGTCAATTGGTTGGCTTTCTTGAGTTTCTCACCAATTTACATGAATGCTTGGGTAATACAATCGTGCAGGTTTATATACAGTTCCTTTCTGTGAAACATCTGACTGATTTATGAAGTACTGATCTTGCAATACAAATCTCCCGCTTTGTTTTGTTTTTATTTGTATAGATGAAAATGCAGACGAAAATGCATAGATGTTAAATGATAAATGCTGTGCCATCAATTTGATTCTGAACATAATTTTATACAAATACAATGGGTGAAATGTCCAGACCATCTCACATAAAAGTAAAAACTTTATATGAGATGGTATGGACTTGAAATGTGCCCAGAGTTTTGCGATTAAATTGCATCGCAAAAGGTATGTGGTGGAAAAAAACCCTTAGGGCCTTTTCAGACTATGCGCGTTCCTAGTAGAGTTGGGCCGAACCTCCGATTTTCGGTTCGCGAACCGGGTTCGCGAACTTTCGCGAAAGGTTCGGTTCGCGTTAAAGTTCGCGAACCGCAATAGACTTCAATGGGGATGCGAACTTTGAAAAAAAAAATTAATTATGCTGGCCACAAAAGTGATGGAAAAGATGTTTCAAGGGGTCTAACACCTGGAGGGGGGGATGGCGGAGTGGGATACATGCCAAAAGTCCCCGGGAAAAATCTGGATTTGACGCAAAGCAGCGTTTTAAGGGCAGAAATCACATTGAATGTTAAATGACAGGCCTAAAGTGCTTTCAAACATCTTGCATGTGTATACATCAATCAGGTAGTGTAATTAAGGTACTGCTTCACACTGACGCACCAAACTCATCGTGTAACGCACCGCAAACAGCTGTTTGTGTAGTGACGGCCGTGCTGGACTGGTGCGCACCATGGCGAGAGTGCAGGTTTTGGTGGCTTTACAGCCCATATGGTCAGTCACCTGGCTGATGTAGCTGAATGACAGAACAGTGACTGTCCAGCTGATCAAATTTGGTCTGACCACAATGAGGCAACGACCTTATTATCGTGGGTGTGCCCCCCGAGACACTCATCTAGGCGCCGGTCATTGCTCCATTGTGATACGCAAGCCCCTTCACCACGGCAAGGTAATGATCACGAAGGGGAATGGGCGCATGTTCATGCCTTTTCTTTTGTTGTTGCAGCTGCCCGCAGTGCAGCCAGAAAAATTAGGCAGTCATGTACACGCACCCGAAAAATTATTACAGCGGCCGCTGCTAGCAGAGGCCTAAAAAATTCAGCAATCCGCCTGGAGTCCCGGACCCTGTTGGTGGTGGCGGAGAAGGTAGTGAAGCGGCCTGCAGGCAGACATGCTGTGTGGAGGGACTGGGAGCGACTTAGTCTTCTTGGGGCAGGCCAGGCAGCCAGTCACACGGCGTGCAGGCAGAGATGCTGTATGTGCGGGGACTGACTTAGTCTTGGGGCGGGCAGCAGCCCTCCGGGATCCATGCCTCATTCATTTTTATAAAGGTGAGGTACTTAACACTTTTGTGACTTAGGCGACTTCTCTTCTCTGTGACAATGCCTCCAGCTGCGCTGAAGGTCCTTTCTGAGAGGACGCTTGCGGCAGGGCAGGAGAGAAGTTGGATGGCAAATTGGGACAGCTCTGGCCACAGGTCAAGCCTGCGCACCCAGTAGTTCAAGGGTTCCTCATCGCTGTTCACAGCAGTGTCTACATCCACACTTAAGGCCAGGTAGTCGGCTACCTGCCGTTCCAGGCGTTGGTGGAGGGTGGATCCGGAAGGGCTACGGCGAGGCGTTGGACTAAAGAACGTCCGCATGTCCGACATCACCATGAGATCGCTGGAGCGTCCTGTCTTTGACTGCGTGGACACGGGAGGAGGATTAGTGGCAGTGGTACCTTGCTGGCGTTGTGCCGTCACATCACCCTTAAAGGCATTGTAAAGCATAGTTGACAGCTGGTTCTGCATGTGCTGCATCCTTTCCACCTTCCGGTGAGTTGGTAACAGGTCCGCCACTTTGTGCCTGTACCGAGGGTCTAGTAGTGTGGCCACCCAGTACAGCTCATTCCCCTTGAGGTTTTTTATACGGGGGTCCCTCAACAGGCAGGACAGCATAAAAGACGACATCTGCACAAAGTCGGATCCAGTACCCTCCATCTCCTCTTGCTCTTCCTCAGTGACGTCAGGTAAGTCAACCTCCTCCCCCCAGCCGCGAACAATACCACGGGAAGGTTGCGCAGCACAAGCCCCCTGCGACGCCTGCTGCGGTTGTTCTCCTGCCGCTGTCCCCTCCTCCTCCTCCTCCTCCCCCAAAGAAACACCTTGCTCATCATCCTCTGAGTCTGACTCATCTTCTGCACATGACCTCTCTTCTTCCTCCTCCTCCCCCCTCTGTGCTGCCGCAGGTGTTGAGGAAACAGCTGGGTCTGATGAAAATTGGTCCCATGCCTGTTCCTGCCGTAACGGTTCCTGGTCACGCTCATTCGCAGCTTCATCCGCCACTCTACGCACAGCACGCTCCAAGAAGTACGCGTAGGGAATTAAGTCGCTGATGGTGCCCTCACTGCGGCTCACCAGGTTGGTCACCTCCTCAAACGGCCGCATGAGCCTGCATGCATTTTTCATCATTGTCCAGTTGTCGGGCCAGAACATCCCCATCTTCCCAGACTGTTTCGTTCTACTCCAGTTGTAGAGGTACTGGGTGACGGCTTTCTTCTGTTCTAGCAGGCGGGAGAACATGAGGAGGGTCGAGTTCCAGCGAGTGGGGCTATCGCAAATGAGGCGTCTCACCGGCATGTTGTTTTTACGCTGAATTTCTGCAAATCGTGCCATGGCTGTGTAAGAGCGCCTCAAATGCCCACAGAACTTCCTGGCCTGCTTCAGGACATCCGCTAAGCCAGGGTACTTTGCCACAAATCTTTGAACCACCAGATTCATGACATGTGCCATGCAGGGTATGTGTGTCAGCTTCCCCATATGCAAAGCGGCAAGCAGATTGCTGCCGTTGTCGCACACCACGTTGCCTATCTCCAGGTGGTGCGGGGTCAGCCACTCATCCACCTGTTTCTTAAGAGCAGCCAGGAGAGCTGCTCCAGTGTGACTCTCCGCTTTGAGACAAGCCATGTCTAAGATGGCGTGACACCGTCGTACCTGGCATGCAGCATAGGCCCTGCGGAGCTGGGGCTGTGTAGCTGGAGAGGAGAACTGCCACTCAGCCAAGGAGGAGGAGGAGGACAGCGAAGAGCATGTAGCAGGAGGAGAGGAGGTGGCAGGAGGCCTGCCTGCAAGCCGTGGAGGTGTCACAATTTGGTCCGCCGCTTTCTGCTTGCCATCGTTCACCACCAGGTTCACCCAATGGGCTGTGTAGGTAATGTAGCGGCCCTGCCCGTGCTTGGCAGACCAGGCATCCGTGGTCAGGTGTACCCTTGACCCAACGCTCTTCGCAAGAGATGACACCACTTGCCTCTCAACTTCACGGTGCAGTTGGGGTATGGCCTTTCTGGAAAAATAAGTGCGGCCTGGCATCTTCCACTGCGGTGTTCCGATGGCCACAAATTTACGGAAGGCCTCAGAGTCCACCAGCCGGTATGGTAACAGCTGGCGAGCTAACAGTTCCGCCACGCCAGCTGTCAGACGCCGGGCAAGGGGGTGACTGGCCAAAAGTGGCTTCTTCCGCTCAAACATTTCCTTCACGGACACCTGACTGCTGCTGTGGGCAGAGGAGCAGGAACCGCTCAAGGGCAGAGGCGGAGTGGAGGAGGGTGCCTGTGAAGGTGCAAGGGAGAGAGCGGCATAAGCAGATGATGCACCTGAAGGAGGAAGAGGAGAAGGAGGGTGACTTTGCTTTTGTGTGCTGCTGCTGCTTTTGCTCAGGTGGCCATCCCATTGCTGTTTGTGCCTTTTCTGCAGGTGCCTTCGTAAGGCACTTGTCCCTACGTGAGTGTTGGCCTTTCCACGGCTCAATTTTTGTTGGCAGAGCGAACAGATGGCTTTGGTCCGATCTGAGGCACACACATTAAAAAATTTCCACACCGCTGAGCCACCCTGGGATGTGGGCACTATGGGGACCTCAGCAGCTGATGCTGAAGGGCAAGTTGGCTGGCTGTACATAGGTGGCGAATCTGGCGATACATGGTGCCGGACTCTGCCACCAGCTGTTTCTGACGAAGAGCTGCCCCAGCTTCTTTCAGCAACTTCTATCCTCCTACTACTCTCTGACTCCCCCTCTGAACTGTCCCCCTCTTCATCTCCTCTATTGGGAACATACAGAGGATCCCTATCATCGTCATCATCGTAATCATCCTGCCCAGCTTCGCTTGCCTCAGAAAAATCCAAATGTGTAGGTCCTTCATCCTCCTTACACGTTACATCCATAGTGTTGTCGCGTAACGCAGACATATGAGCTGGTGAAAATTCATCTGGCTGTAACAATGGCTGTGCATCAGTGATTTCACCACCACTAAATAATTCTTGCGAAGTGTCAAATGCAGCGGAAGTGGTGCTAGTAGTAGCGCTGGTGGCTGAGCAAGATGAGGTGTTCTGTGTCGCTAAATACTCAACCACGTCCTGACAATCTTGGGAGGTGATGGGACGTGCCTTCTTCCGAGCACTGTACTGTGGGCCAGGTCCACACGAAATTACATTTACACGACCTCGCGCAGACCTGCCGGGTGGCCTTCCTCTGCCTCTGCCACTACCTCTTCCTCTTCCTCTACCTGTTTTGTCCATATCGGGTATGCACGGAGTGGTATATCACACTGCGTGCACTCACGTAGGTAGGTGGGTTCACTTAACTGCACAGGTATGCGCACTGATGCGGTGGGTTCACTGAACAGTACAGGTATACAGTGGCGGGTTCACTGAACACAACAGGTATGCAGTGGCGTGTTCACTAAACAGGTATACAGTGGCAGGTCCACTGAACAGAACAGGTATACAGTGGCAGGTCCACTGAACAGAACAGGTATACAGTGGCGGGTCCACTGAACAGAACAGGTATACAGTGGCGGGTTCACAGAACAGGTATGCAGTGGCAGGTTCACTGAACACAACAGGTATGCAGTGGCGTGTTCACTAAACAGGTATACAGTGGCAGGTCCACTGAACAGAACAGGTATACAGTGGCGGGTTCACAGAACAGGTATACAGTGGCGGGTCCACTGAACAGAACAGGTATACAGTGGCGGGTTCACAGAACAGGTATGCAGTGGCAGGTTCACTGAACACAACAGGTATGCAGTGGCGTGTTCACTAAACAGGTATACAGTGGCAGGTCCACTGAACAGAACAGGTATACAGTGGCGGGTTCACAGAACAGGTATACAGTGGCGGGTCCACTGAACAGAACAGGTATACAGTGGCGGGTCCACTGAACAGAACAGGTATACAGTGGCGGGTTCACAGAACAGGTATACAGTGGCAGGATCACTGAACAGGTATGCAGTGGCAGGATCACAGTACAGGTATGCAGTGGGCTGAGGGCTCACTGAACAGAACAGGTATGCTGTGGCAGGATCACTGAACAGCTATGCAGTGGCAGGATCACAGTACAGGTATGCAGTGGGCTGAGGGCTCACTGAACAGAACAGGTATGCTGTGGCAGGATCACTGAACAGGTATGCAGTGGCAGGATCACAGTACAGGTATGCAGTGGGCTGGGGGCTCACTGAACAGAACAGGTATGCTGTGGCAGGATCACTGAACAGCTATGCAGTGGCAGGATCACAGTACAGGTATGCAGTGGGCTGAGGGCTCACTGAACAGAACAGGTATGCTGTGGCAGGATCACTGAACAGCTATGCAGTGGCAGGATCACAGTACAGGTATGCAGTGGGCTGAGGGCTCACTGAACAGAACAGGTATGCTGTGGCAGGATCACTGAACAGGTATGCAGTGGCAGGATCACAGTACAGGTATGCAGTGGGCTGAGGGCTCACTGAACAGAACAGGTATGCTGTGGCAGGATCACTGAACAGGTATGCAGTGGCAGTATCACAGTACAGGTATGCAGTGGGCTGAGGGCTCACTGAACAGAACAGGTATGCTGTGGCAGGATCACTGAACAGGTATGCAGTGGCAGGATCACAGTACAGGTATGCAGTGGGCTGGGGGCTCACTGAACAGAACAGGTATGCTGTGGCAGGATCACTGAACAGCTATGCAGTGGCAGGATCACAGTACAGGTATGCAGTGGGCTGAGGGCTCACTGAACAGAACAGGTATGCTGTGGCAGGATCACTGAACAGCTATGCAGTGGCAGGATCACAGTACAGGTATGCAGTGGGCTGAGGGCTCACTGAACAGAACAGGTATGCTGTGGCAGGATCACTGAACAGGTATGCAGTGGCAGGATCACAGTACAGGTATGCAGTGGGCTGAGGGCTCACTGAACAGAACAGGTATGCTGTGGCAGGATCACTGAACAGCTATGCAGTGGCAGGATCACAGTACAGGTATGCAGTGGGCTGAGGGCTCACTGAACAGAACAGGTATGCTGTGGCAGGATCACTGAACAGCTATGCAGTGGCAGGATCACAGTACAGGTATGCAGTGGGCTGAGGGCTCACTGAACAGAACAGGTATGCAGCCAGGAAGAAGTTAAGCCTAACTAATCTTTCCCTGAGAGACAGTCTGCAGCAGCTCGCCCTACTCTGACTAATGCAGGCACACGAGTGGCCGTAATGGCCGCCGCTGCCTGCCTTATATAAGGGGGGGTGGGGCTCCAGGGGCTAGTGTAGCCTAATTGGCTACACTGGGCCTGCTGACTGTGATGTAGAGGGTCAAAGTTGACCCTCAGGTGCATTATGGGGCGAACCGAACTTCTTCCGCAAAAGGTTCGCGTGCGGTACCCGCACGCGAACCACCTAAGTTCGCGCGAACCCCGTTCGCCGGCGAACCGTTCGGCCCAACTCTAGTTCCTAGACGTTTTCAGGGAACACGTACGGGTACCAAAAACGCATAGGAACGGCTCCTAATGCTTTTGAATGGGCTAGTTCACATGTATGCGTATGAGACGCATACGTTTCTCATCCGCATTGCTGCACGCAGTTCTGTGCGATACGCATAGAAACGGACGCAATGAAAGTCTATGGACGCGTATCACAAACGCGTACTATTGCGTTTTCAGCGTCCGTTTTCCTCTGCGGTTCCCATAATTCTTTTTTTTCTCCTGGGTCACGTGTGTGTGCAAAACGCAATAGAATACGCATTAGAACGCAAGAAAAACGCATGCGTTTTTTCAACTTGCGTTTCTTTGATTTTAAACGCATTCTTCATACGCAGATAGTCTGAACAGGCCCTTAAGGTGGCCACTAACGATCCAATTTCTAGCGAAAAATCATTAGAGCAATCAGAAATTCTGATCGGAAGTGAAATTGTTCACTTCACCATCAACTAACCAATCTTTGCTTCCTATCTATCAACCAACAAGAAAATCCAAATTTTGGTTAGACGAAAATTAAATCGGACGATTGTTTTTAAAATTGTTTGTGCCCATCAACAGAGATTATTTACAACCAATCCTATCAGAATTTCTGATTGCTCAAACATTTTTTTTGCTAAAAATTGGACCTTTAGATTTACCTCTGCACTGAAAATGTAATTCATCAAACAAGCTCCTTTTTTTTTAGCAGTTAAAAAGTGACATGCTAAAGGCTGGGTTGCATAAAACGCTGCGTTTTTGCTGCTAATTAAAGTCTATGGGCCACAGGAAAAAACGCATATAAATAATGCATATGCGTTCTATGTGCGTTTTCAAACATGCGTTTTTAAAAACGCTGGTATTGTTGCATAATATTCATAGACACATCAAAAATGCACATAATGAAAGTCAACAGAAACGCAATGGTATGTGTTTTTCTATGCCTTTTGTGAAAAAAAAATTGTTTTATGATGAGGTATTTCTGCTTCCTGTTGTCTTCCTAATGATTTGCATAAAACGCTAAAGAAAAACACATGAAAAATGCATACAATTTGTATATGCGAACCACAAACGCATTAAAATGCACGTAAAACGCTTAAAAACGCATCCATGGAAAAACGCTAATGCAAACGCACCAAAAACGCACACAATATTAACATAAAACATGACTTAAAAGGCAGCCTTTCATGCTATGTTATGTGTGCTCCCAGCCAAAGTCTCCAGAAACAATCTTAGCAAATGCAAATCTAGATCAGTCATTCTACATTGTATAAAAGCAATAAAGAGAACTGATCGACCCACCAGCCATAACCTCCAAACGAGAGGCTGCGCTTTCTCCGGAACATCTGTGCAGCTTTAGCTTCTCCTGGCGTCTCTAGCAACGGCCTCTGCTCCTGTACTCAGCACAGGCGGATGAGGAGAGGGGAGAGGTAGGAGGGTTGAATGACACCTGCCGCTGATTGTAAAGTGTGGGAAGTAGTGGAGGCTAGCATCAGCTGTTGCTGCTCTCTGCCTGGCAGACTTGCTTCAGTGTTTAGTGCTCAGGGCTGCTTCTAGTTAGTTTCCTGTGTTGTTACTGTATTCTGCTGACTGACTGGCTGATCGCAGCAGCTTTCCTAATCAACTAAACCTCATCAGAAAGGAGGAGTTCTGTTGTTTTACATTTTTATTTTTGTTTTCACTGCTCAACTCTTCCTTGGCTAACAATGCATGTACAACTAGCAGGTTTGTAGCATTGGTAAGCAACTTATCAGGCCAGGGTTACACTTATTGGAATCACATGCATTTTAGAAAACGCATGCAAAAAACGCACATAAAAAAAGTCTATGGCCTGAAACACACCAGAGGAGTTTTTCTGAGCGTTTTGAGTATTTAAATCTGCTGCTAAGGTTATCCTATGTGTCTGTGCACACTGGAGCAATGAGGTTTTGTAAAAAAAACCCATAGCATTACATTGGGAAGAGGTTTTGAAACCTCTAAAAGCTCTTCCCAATGTAATGCTATGGGTTTTTTTTACAAAACCTCATTGCTCCAGTGTGCACAGACACATAGGATAACATTAGCAGCAGATTTAAAAACTCAAAACGCTCAGAAAAACTCCTCTGGTGTGTTTCAGGCCTATGAGCCGGACAAAAAACACATTGGTATGCGTTTTTAGATTCCTTTTTTAAAACCACAAGTTCATCTTTTCTGCATACAGTTTGCGTGCACGAGTTCTGCATGCAATGTTTACCTATGGTGAAACAAATACATGCGTTTTTGATGCGTTTCAGCCCAAATAAGGTAAAAACTAAAAAAAAAAAA